>NC_084604.1:35881014-35903514 GCF_033807715.1 Cololabis saira | reverse complement strand
AAAAGAGCAGAAGCCAAAAAAACTCGGCAAGTACAAGTGCAACTTCTGCGGCCGGCTGTGCGCCAAGCCCAGCGTCCTGAAGAAGCACATCCGCTCGCACACGGGCGAGCGGCCGTATCCCTGCGAACCCTGCGGCTTCTCCTTCAAGACCAAGAGCAACCTTTACAAGCACCGGAAGTCCCACGCTCACGCCATCAAAGCCGGCCTCGTGCCGTTCTCCTCGGAGCTGGCCGTGCACCGGAGCGGAGACATGGACCACGCGTCGCCGGCGGGCGATGGGGCGGAGGCGCCGTCGGACGGAGAGCAGAGCACCGACACCGACGAGGAAGGTGTGGACGGCTCCACCATGCTGACGGACAAGGACAGCCCCATCCCCCAGATCTCCTTTGAAGCCGACAAACACTCAGGTATAGTTTCTTCTACTGTGACGATCGTGTCTTGATTCAGTTTTAGAGACCTGGACCGGTTGCTGTTTGTGTCTCTGCCTGTTCCCGTTTCTGTTTGTTCGTTTTCTCTCTTGCAGATTCCAAAGGCTTGTGTACCCGTTGTGTGTTTTCCTGTGTTTCTCTCATTTCAGACTTGCAGCGGATGCCACCCCTCAACCCTCCCACCCCCCTCCCTCTTACATATTTGTTCAAACTTGGTATTAACTAGGGGTGTAACAATATATCGTGCCTCGAAATTTCGCGATACAAAAACGTCACGAAACGTGTCGTGGAGGTGACAAAGTGTATCGCGATATTGGATTATTAATAATAATCTATTGTGTTTACTAGTAACGACCGCGCCTCGACCCGCGGACCAAAATCTGACTCCGCTCAGAAGAAACTAGTCCCGTTTTGAGCTCTGAACCTTTACTTATTTAAGGCTGGTTTAGAGTTAAGCCTTACCTTATTAAATTAAACCTTTTTAGTAGGATAAACACGGGACAACTTGTGCTGAGTTCCAGTGTACTTTAATGTCCCTCAACAGTGTAGGATTTTAGAACATCAACACAGCACCTAGTGCCGTACTGTGGCGTATCACTCCGCCCAATCTAAAACAGACTAATCACTACAGATAAACTGACTAGTGTCATTATAGTCCCTGATTTACATCAGAATATAAAGAATAGATTTATAAAATAATGAAATAACCTTCTTAACAAAAATAAATCTCCTCTTACACTTATAAGGTGAACATGAATCAATCTTTTTTATGATGTAAAATTGTATGTATTTATTTACTTTTATTTATTTATTTAATTTTAGTTGATACATTTCTGACAAAGAAAAAAGTCAAATCATACATGAGAGAAACTATTCAGTTTGTGTTTAAATATTTGTACTTGTATGAAACTGAAGATGCATAATGCAAACCTGACATTTACTTTTAGTTCAGTTTGTGGAAAATGGTTGGCCAGTTATAAAGCATTACAAACTGTAACAATAGGGCAAATGCACAGTATTGTTTTGTATTTTGTGTCTTTCAAATAAAAGACCATTTATTCCAGTCATATGTTCCTCATTCAAGGTTTTTAAAAAAAATACTGCTATAATATCGTATCGTATCGTTATCGTGACCTCAATATCGTGTATCGTACCGTATCGTGAGATTAGTGTATCGTTACACCCCTAGTATTAACCATTAATACATACGCAGACAAGGGGAACAAACAAACAACTGTGACAATCAAGAATAAAATATCCTCAAATGTAGCTTAACCCGTTCCCCCCGACAGCTGTATGCAGCAGTTCATGCGTGGAAAACGTTACTCAAGAGCTGTCAGGGTATTTTCTTTCAACTGTTTCTCAAACAAGAAGCTCTAAAGCCAAAATGTCAAAACTCCACGAACTTCAAAACACAAATGCAACAAAGATGGCACCCCCAACACGAGCAACACCCGCAACAAAACGCAACCAGGTCCATGTTCTCCAGCCCAACGTAGTGGGTATCATATGAAACTATAAAAGCTACACTTTCAGATGATACTGAACATAATCTTTTCTGGGCCGACCACTTCATGCTGATCTCAAAACAAACCGAAAGCCAAAATTCACATTCCACAGCCAGCACATCAGATTGTTCATCACACACTACGTCAGCAAATCCCAAAACTATTCCGACCAAAAGCAGTATATTTTATTTCCTTAACGTTTCGTTGTCATTTTACTCCATAGACACCGTTCTTCTACCAAAATCCACGGTTTAATCCTTCATAGTAGTGAGTGAAACTGCTTCATATCAGGCCGACATTTACATGTTGCGAGCTTTCAAACGAGATATTATACTTGAACTAGACTTCATCCATCAGGCCGTTGGGCATAAACTCTGGAGCGCTGCAGCTCATAGAGCGAGATGCACCGAGAGGACCGCTTAGAGCGCAGTTAATTTTGGATGGAGATTTTACATTTATGAAATCATGTATCATCAAATTATCAAAGTATTTTATAGCCATATTCCCTTCAAAAAGGGTAAAAAAACACATTTGGCACAGTAGGCTATCGGTATCCAAGTGCCCAAATAGAGAGTCCGCCTGGTACCATCCACACTAAAACCTTTATAAAATCTATGTGCGTGAAGCTATTCTCATGTAACTTGGTACAGTTGTAGTCAAGGAGTTGCTGAATCCAGGATGTGGTGTCTTTATAATTATATGCATTTCTATAATGGTGTTTTCCACTGTGAAAACTAAAAAAAAATTAGACGAGAATAAAAATCTCATTTTTTTCCTATGGTTTATCACAATTTGCTCAGGCATGTAAACATTCACCTTTTTTCTGACACTGAAAATGCATGCTGTGAGTTCTTAGCTATCCATTGAGACCAAGATTATGCATATTGTCTTTATAATTGTGGAGATATTGTTGATTCAATAAGCCTGTTTAGGCAAAATTCACCTCCTGGGGGTTTCACTTGGTTGCATGCCAAAACATATAGGCCCACAGGCATCATTTCTTGACCTTTTGGCTAAAAGATTCATCATTTTTGATTTAAAATGAGTTGTTTGTCATAGTTCATGCCTCTCTGTCCCGTTATAGGTGGTGTGGAACCAGCATATGCAGACTCAGCTGAAGAACTCCCTATGGGATCAATGAAAGTGCCTATCCTCATCTTTCCCAAGTCCGGGGGAATCCCTCCGACGGGGCTGGAGTGCCCCCCCTTTCACGACATTAAGGGGTCGCACCACATGTTGGCATCACAAGCTGGTGGAAGGTCGCAATCGCTGGACGACTCCCCCACCATCAGGCAGCGACTGGCCCTGAGGCTAAACGAGAAGAAGGGGCAGGACTCGGACCCCGGCATGTCCCAGTCCCTGAACCTCCTCAGTCCGCACAGCAAAGGCAGCACAGACTCGGGATACTTCTCCCCCTTCGACAGTGCAGAGCTGCAGATCGGCACGCCAAACGCCAACGTCAAGACGTACGAGGAGATTATGTTCGGTCGGACCTGGTACAACCGACCCAACTCCCGGTCGAGGCAGCCCATCACCGTAGGGATGGCCATGGCCGACCCCAACAGCCTGGTGAGTCTGAAGCAGCCCGGGCCGATTCCGGACATGGGGAAGATCGCCGAAGACCACATCTCGTATCGAGGGAACCAAGGGATCTGCGGAGATGCCAAGCAGTACCCGACCGGCCCGTGCCAGAGCAGCACGGGACTCCTGGAGCCGCCGTCGGACTCGGGGCCTCTTTTCAGAAGCAACTCCATGCCGACTCCGTCCCCTCCGAACCTCAGCGCCCCTCAAGGGATCCGGGGGAGCGTCTCCTTCGATAACATGGTGGCGCCGGACGACGTGTTCTACCCACCTGGCCACCCCCGGCTCAAACGGCAGAGCGCGTTCGAGCATTCGGCCAACGAAGCCCACGTTGGGGAAGCTTGCGAGGGCTATGGACACGTGCCCAAGGGTTTGGCGTCGTCTATGGGCGTTAAGGTCGCCGAGCGCGGCCCGGGGGGCCCGGAACACCTCGGCTACGGCACATACGGTACTAAAGTGAGCCTGTCGGAGATAGCGACGAGGAAGAGGAGGAAAGAGAAGAGCGTCGGGGACGACGAGGACAGCCCCGGGAACTGTGACAGTAGCTGTAGCGGCTCGGTGGAGATGCTGGGGGACTACGAGTTGAAGCACGGTAGCTTCGACGGGTCCAGGGCCACTCCCACGGGGAAGGGCTCCCTCCACAGCGCTCACAGCCAGTCCGATAGCTTTGAGACCTGCACCAGCATGTGCTCCGAGGACCTGTACCCGGACGCCGAGGGCAGGAAGGCGGTAGGGAACGTCATATCGGTCATCCAGCACACCAACTCGCTCAGCCGTCCCAACTCCTTCGAGAAGTCGGAGTCCTTCGAGCAGCCGGGGTACCAGCCCTCGGACAAGGCTCCGTCCAGCCAGTACTCGGAGCAGTCCGACACGGACATCTTCGAGGATGCCCTGAGTCCCGAGTCCGCCCTCCTGAGGACGGAGAGCATGGAGCAGCAGCTGCAGAGCGACAGCGACCTGGCCTCCCTGTCGTCGTCCTCCGCCGCGCCTTCCCCCGGCCAGCCTTTCCACAAACTGGTCCGCCAGCCCAACATCCAGGTTCCCGAAATCCGGGTGACGGAGGAGCCGGACAAGCCCGAGAAGGACGCCGACGCGCCGGCGGCCAAGGAGCCGGAGAAGCCGCAGCACGTGGAGGAGTTCCAGCTGCCCCAGCGCAGCGACACGCTTTCCCAGATGCCCACGGAGAAGCTCCCGCCCAAGAAGAAGAGGCTGCGCCTCGCGGACATGGAGCACTCGTCAGGAGAATCCAGCTTCGAGTCAACCTGCACCAGCCTCTCTCGCAGTCCCAGTCAGGAGAGCAACCTGTCCCATTCCTCGTCCCTTTCCATGTCCTTCGACAGAGATGAAGGCCTCAAGTCCGTCTCGCCAACAAAGCAGGTACCCGCTTCAACAATCACCGCACTTGTGCTCCAATAGTACTCACTGATGTCCAATCGTAGTGGGATTTGGGCTACGATCCGTTACCTGCACAGACTAGAACAGCCAGGAGTGTAAAGTTGCCTTCGTCACCGGAAATTATGACTAAATATCGTCGTCAACGAACCTTTTATCACCTGAGGAAAACGAGACTGAGCGCAACGAAAAATGCCGATCATGTGACGATAACGATAATTAAATATATAATGCAATATCGTCGACGAATAAAAACGAGACTAAAATGTAGATTACAAAATAAAAACTCTGCTAAAATGTGTCGAAATGTAACGAAACAATACGAGATGAGAAGAAGAAGAGACCATCTTTGGATACACTTTCCTAAAAAGAAAACCCAATGTGTCGTTGAAAAAGAAAAAGACGGGGAGAAATGCGGAAAAATAAATATGTTGTAAACTCAAATTAGAGTCTTCTGTATCAGAATCAGAATCAGAAAAGGGTTTATTGCCACAGTTTGTTTGTTAAGTTTGTTAACACACACAAGGAATTTGTTGTGGTGATTGGTGCAACACAATACAAATATAAAAACAAATATATAAGAGATAAAATAAAATGTATAAACAATAAAATAAAATGTATAAACAGAAATGTACAATATGAGGTTTTAAAGTGCCGGATATGAGTCTGTACAAAAAGTGACTTAGGATGACTTAGGACAGATAAAATGTATTAACAGAAATGTACAAATGAGGTTTTTAAAGTGGAATGAATGTATTTTTGAGTCTATAAGGTAACAATAATTGAATAAGATAACCTTGTTTGAATTGTAAAATGGGTTTGGCTAAATACAATCTTTGAGTAAAACTAGACTAAAATGGTCCTGGACAATTCTGACTAAAATAAGACTAAAATGCTCAGACTTTTAGTCGACTGAAACTTGACACGACAAAAAGGAGTATGAACGTGACTAAAACTAATAAAAACTAAGATGATAGCTTGACTCAAAGACTAGACTAAAACTACTATTGTAACAGGCTGACAAAAACAAGACTGCAGGAGAGGATGTTTTTGGTCTGAGTGAGCGTTTAGGTGGAATTATTTCAAGGTTTCATACAGCACTGCAACACGATCCTAAAAATAAATATTTTGAGAATAAAAAAAGTGGGAACTTGAACTGAATATAAGAATTAGTGAAAACGAATTAGGATTAAAGCTGCCTGTCTGGTCATGAAGTAACAAAGAGTTCAAACTGGAGGGAATTTGACTGGAAGATCAAAAATAGATATTTCAGAAATCCAGCTATAACATCTAAATATGGAACCTCAGAACTATGTTGGAGGGACTGTGGCCACCGAGGAGACCTCTCACATATACTGCAGGCGTACTGGAAAGATATTAAAAGGGAAATCGAACATATTTTGATGATAAAACAAAAATTTGATCCAAAGTTATTGATTTTGGGCATAAAAAAAACGTCTTTAATGAGGACACTACTTTTTTACGGAAGAGTATAAGGGCCATGCAGGAAAAAAAATATTTGAGAAGAGGAAGATTTTTTTTTACAATACAATACAATTTCGAGAATACAGTCGAAATTTCGAGAAAAAAGTATAATTTCGAGAAAGAAGTCGAAAAGTTGAGAAAAAGTCGAAATGTTGAGAAAAAAGTCCAAATTTCATGAATATAGTTGAAATTTTTTCTCAACATTTCGACTTTTTTCTTGAAATTGTACTTTTTTCTCGACATTTCGACTTTTTTCTCAAAATTGTACTTCAACATTAATCTCACCATTCTGACTTTTTTCTCAACATTTCGACTTTTTTCTCGAAATTGTACTTCAAAATTAATCTCGACATTTCAACTTTTTTCTCGACATTTCGACATTTTTCTCTAAGTGCATAATGAAAAAAAAATCTTCCTCCTCTAAAATAGTATTTAGATTTTTCTCCTGCCTGGGCCTAATACTCTTCCGTACTTTTAGTAGGTGGATGTAACATGTCAAAATGACATCCAAGCAAAAGCCAAGAGAGACTTCCAACGGCATATTGCATTGAAACAAGATGATCAGTGTTATTTACTCGACTTGTCTGATGTTACAGCACCCGTAAGAAACTAAATATTCCTAAACAATGTTTTTTTTCCGTGGGTTCCAGGAGGACTCTGGATCGAAGGCGTCGGAGTTCCTGACCGTCCCCGGCAGCGGTTATTCCAGCCACCACCAGCAGCGGGAGATGCGGAGGTCTTCGTCGGAGCAGGCGCCCTGCACGCTGCCCACCGAGCTGCCGGAGATGCGCAGCAAATCCTTCGACTACGGCAGCCTGCCCTCCAGCAGGCAGGGGGAGCTCTACTCCAGCGCCTCGGCCAAGAAGGAGCGCCGGCGGGGATATCTGGTCCGACAGGTAACGAAACAGCTATAACATCTAAATATGGAACTTCAGAACTATGTTGGAGGGACTGTGGCCACCGAGGAGACCTCTCACATATACTGCAGGCGTACTGGGAAGATATTAAAAGGGAAATCGAACATATTTTGATGATAAAACTAAAACTTGATCCAAAGTTATTGATTTTGGGCATCAAAAAAAATCGTCTTTATTGAGGACACTACTTTTTTACGGAAGAGTATTTCGTGAATAAAGTCGAAATTTCGCGAATAACAATAACAAAATTTCAACTATATTTACGAAATTTTGACTTTTTTCTCAACATTTCGACTTTTTTCTCGGAAATTGTACTTCAACATTAATCTCGACATTTCAACTTTTTTCTCAACATTTGAACTTTTTTCTCGACATTTCAACTTTTTTTCTCTTTTTTCTTACTTTTTTACGAAAGAGTATCAGGGCCATGCAGGAAAAGAAATATTTGAGAGGAGGGAAATGTTTTTTTATTGTGCACTTCGAGAAAAAAGTCAAAATGTCGAGAAAAAAGTTGAAATTTCGTGAATAAAGTCAAAATTTCGAGAATAACGTTGAAATTTCAACTATATTCACGAAATTTTGACTTTTTTCTCAACATTTCGACTTTTTTCTCGAAATTATACTTCAGCTTCGTGGCATTTTTCAACTAAAATAAAAAGGAGTACTTGTCCTTCACTTTGGTGTTTTTCACCAATCAGACGACCAATCAGACGACCAGTCAGAACCGACTTGGCCGAGAAGGAAGAGCCTCAGACAGAAACCAATGAAATGCACCATTATTAGTTTAACCACGTCCGATATAGTGATTGGGAGCAGGTGTAGAACCTGTGATAGTGTGAACAGGATATCTGTTGACAAAACAAGGTAATTTAACTCTCTATGAATACTACAAATGTATAAAAGTGACTCTTTACCATTTAATAGCAGATGTAGGGTTGGTTTAACTCCGGCATGTTCCTTTAACCCTGTATGACCTACCATAGAACAAGTGCCTAAGCATATTTTTTCATGCTATACTGCCATTTTATGGAGTATCTTTATTTGTTATGCATCAAAACAACCCATAGAAGCTAATCTTTAATAATCTGTATGTTACAAATCCATACTAATTAAATACATTGCTAAAAAGTGCAAATAACTACCAAAAGAATGTACAGGACTGTCTCAGAAAATTAGAATATTGTGATAAAGTTCTTTATTTTCTGTAATGCAATTAAAAAAACAAAAATGTCATACATTCTGGATTCATTACAAATCAACTGAAATATTGCAAGCCTTTTATTATTTTAATATTGCTGATTATGGCTTACAGTTTAAGATTAAGATTCCCAGAATATTCAAATTTTTTGAGATAGGATATTTGAGTTTTTCTTAAGCTGTAAACCATGATCAGCAATATTAAAATAATAAAAGGCTTGCAATATTTCAGTTGATTTGTAATTAATCCAGAATGTATGACATTTTTGTTTTTGTAATTGCATTACAGAAAATCACAATATTCTAATTTTCTGAGACAGTCCTGTAAATCTTTTTTTTTTTTTTAATTTTGCAGATATTTTTCTAAATACAGAAATCCCACAGCTACATGCAGATACCTCAAAACGGATAAAAGTAACACAGAAGCCTTTCAGACCTCAGGAAATCTATCTGGAATGAATTCATACTTTAGTTTTTGAGATATATAATTTAATATATTGTGTTTAGATATCGCCCCTTATCCGGCGCTGAAATCAGCTCCAAAACGTCCTCACAGTAAACCGTTCCATAATGTGTGTGTGTGGGCTTGTATAGTGAGTGTGTAGTGCATGTACGGTGTGTGTGTGTGTGTGTGTGTGTGTTGTCGCAAGTAATCTTTCGTGAAACAGTCGCGGGAAGAAAAATAAAAACCTGATGAAACGCTCACAATGTGTCAAGAAATGTCACCGTAGGACGTGCTGTAAACACGTACCGGATCTATAAATAACGCGTGATTTGCTTGCTGGCCTAACAGCAGCAAAGAAGATAATTGCAGTAAGATGGAAACCAACACACACGCTTAACATCTCACATTGGTATTTGACTTTTTTGATATTATCTATCTGGAAATATCTACAGCCTGAATCCATAATGCAAAACAACAAAATATTTTATTTTGGTTTATGGCAGCAGATCAAATTAAAGTCAAACTTGAAAGATGTATTTAAGATTGATATAGACTACCTTGTTGCAGCTATCCTTGTCCAGTTTTTGGTATTATTATGTTTTGCCTTTGTTTTATTTTGTCCTTTTTTTTATTTTATTGTTGTATTATCTTTTTTTTCTGTTTTCCTTATTATTAATTATTAATTGTTTTCATCGAATGCTAAGGTCCGAGGGGGGGGTTTGGAAGGGGGGAAAATATGTGTATAATATTTGTTTGACATCATTGTGGATGCCACCGTTTATAATTAAAAAAAAGAAATATAAATAAAAACATTTGATCACAAAAAAAAAAATAACGCGCAATGTCAATCATGAAGTTTTCTGCAATTTTACTGGATTATTATGGGATTTTTTCCAAACGATTTAATGGATTAAAACTCTGGGACACTAAATGCAGGATATGGAAGTGAAACTCCTCCTGTTTAACATGCAAAAAGAATTATTGCTCTGTTTTATTTGGTTGTAATTGTACATTTTGAAAAGCAAGGCAAGTTTATTTGTATAGCACAATTCAACACAAGGTAATTCAAAGTGCTTTACATCAACATTAAAAGCGGCAAGACACAATTAAACAGTAAATAACAAATAAAATGATAAGAAAAGAGGTAAAATAATAAAAAGCACAAGTTGTTAAAAAGTAAGGGCAGTAGATCCAGCAGGTACAACTCATTCTTACAATGGCAAGAATTACGTTTCTATACGATCAAAACGTACAAAGACCGGGTCAAATACAGTATTACAAAAGTAATCTGTGCCGATTCGTGAGGTTAATCAGACCAATTTGACAATTCTACGTCACAATGCCTGCATTCAGGGCTTATCCATCACTTGTGTAACCTTGCGCAAAAAAGTATTTAATTTAAGAGCACGTTAAAAATAACAAATAAAATGAAATAAAATGATAAGAAAAGAGGTAAAATAATAAAAATCAATACAGGACTGTCTCAGAAAATTACAATATTGTGATAAAGTTCTTTATTTTCTGTAATGCAATTAAAAAAAACAAAAATGTCATACATTCTGGATTCATTACAAATCAACTGAAATATTGCAACCGTTTATTATTTTAATATTGCTGATTATGGCTTACAGTTTGAGATTAAGATTCCCAGAATATTCAAATTTTTTTAAATAGGATATTTGAGTTTTCTTAAGCTGTAAGCCATGATCAGTAATATTAAAATAATAAAAGGCTTGTAATATTTCAGTTGATTTGTAATAAATCCAGAATGTTTGACATTTTTGTTTTTGTAATTTCATTACAGAAAATCACAATATTCTAATTTTCTGAGACAGTCCTGTATGCAAACGGGAGCGCCGGCGCTCCGGCCGGTCTTAAAGGGTTAAGGATGGTGAGAATCACAGAATCCAGCAGTAACTGAGCCCTTCTGCTTGGACGTCTGTGCACTTGACAGGCATCGCTGAGTGTTTATCCAGAGGCCGTCCTGCAGGAGCCAGGCGGAGCGCAAGTGTCAATCAAACAGGAGAGTCTGGAGCTCGGGACGTGGCCGAGCCCGACGGGGTCCCCCCACGGCGGCACCGACGTGGTCAGCAGAGCCAAGAGAGCTGGTAAGACTCCAGTTACTCGGGATGTAATTTTGTTTAATTTTCCGTCAATTAACACCCAGTTTGTTGTGCTTTTTCCAAACCCGAAACTGTAAATACTGTATTCAAAACACCGTATCATGGCAACCGGCTTTGGCAAACGTCTCCACACACTGAAGGAGGAAGGATGAAGTGTGTGAAACACATTATAACACAAAGCGTCTGTGACATCACTCCAGGGTTTTCTGAAGACTGCTTTTCAAGCCTCTTCTTCGTTTCTCTGAGAGGAACAATCTAGACCCGGCCCGGTCGGCAGTACTCGAGTTGTAAAAAAAAAATCAGGGGGGATGGTGGATTTTATCATATGGGGACAGATAATTTGTGCTGATTACAAATAATATAATATATTACAAATAATAGCAGTGACCAAAACACCTGCAGATATACTGCAGGAATGACATAGCAGCAGTTAAATGCAGCCTTCTGTAAGCTTTAAATATCCACTGGGCTTACATCAAATACATCAAAACACAACCATAAAAAACACTTTTCTGAACTTATCAATATGACTCTGTCCTTCACAGGATAAGTAAAATGGATCACTGCAAAAACTCAAAATCTTAACAAGAATATTTGTCTTATTTGTAGTTAAAATGTCTCATTTTAGTAAAAAAATCTCATTACACTTAAAACAAGACTCATCACTGGAAAAAAAACTACAATTTTCACCTGTTTCAAGTAAATTTTCACTTGAAATAAGTAGAAAAATCTGCCAGTGGAACAAGATTGTTTTGCTTGTAATAAGAAGATAAATCTTGTCCCACTGCCAGATTTTCCTAATTATTTCAAGTGAAAATTTACTTGAAACAGGTGAAAATTGTCAAATAAGTTATTTTTCTGGTGTTATTTTTCTGGTGATGACTCTAATTGTTGAAATAGCAGTAAAACCACATTCATTGATGAAATGACATAAGGGATGGAAAGGGGGGATGGCAGTTTTACAGGGGGGATGATTTGGACCGTTTTTATTTCAGGGGGGGATGCCGTCCCCCCTCATCCCCCCTCATCCCCCCTCAACTCCTGTACTGCCGGTCGGTCCAGGAGCGTTAGATTGTGGTCTGGTTAGTCAGTGGTGTCCCTTTTCCACCATACCGGTTCCAGGGCTGGTTCTGGTTCACAACTGGTTAAACTTGCGAACCAGCTGAGAACCGGTTTGTTTTTCCACAGCTCGGGTGCTAAAGGGAGCCACGTCTAGGGATGAGAATTGATACGATTTTTACCATTCCAATTCCATTTTCTATTCAGTTCTTTATCGATTCGCTTATTGATTCTCATTTGGGGAAAAAAGGACAACAATGAGGCAAATGGTGCTGATATGATAGGCAGTGTTCGCTAGTTAAATAGTTACCAGCAGTATTATTAGCCATGCTAACGTTGCTGCTGCTGCTGGGTTGAGAATTACTGATGTTGGTCCGGAGCGGATCTAAAACACGACATTCATTAATTGTTATTGCTGCTGTGTGCACAAATGTTTTTGCATGTTGGTAGTATTTCCTCCCTTTGATGAAATCTTGGCACTTGGCAAGTATTTCAAGTTGTCTTGTTGTCTTTTTTACTAAAATGTTACCGGACTGTCGAGCGTTTGATCACCTCGGCGCCATGTTTACTATTGACTGCTGACTTATGCAAAAAAGAGAATCGTTTGTAAAATTTCCAAACGATTCCAAGGAATTGAAACACTGCCCATCCCTAGCCACGTCATTACGTCTCTGCAAACGTCAGTGACATTGCTGCGTTTGCGTGAAAGTTGCAGCAACAACAAGGTATCTGCTCTAACAGGACTTGGTCCACGTAGCGCCTCCGTGGACACATCTCTAAAAGACAGGTTGTCTCCTCCTCCCATGATGCTTTGCTGCGTCCAGATTCATTCTTATTTGAAAATGTCTCCGTCTCCCAGTCTTGCTATTATCGTTGGTCTTAATAACTCCGCCCCCTCCGCTTACGTAAGCGGTTCTTTCCTCTTAGACCAGCAAAGAGTTGGTGCTACCTTGGAACCGGTTCTTTGTCAGTGGAAACAGAAAGTCCGGTTCCAAACTGGACCAGAACCAGAACCAGCCCTGGAACCGGTTTGGTGGAAAAGGGGTATTAGAAGGATCCCAAAACTGGCAGCGGCCCTTTTATTTTCAGTTTTTTTAACCAAACTGTAAATGTTTTGGGTTTTTTGGTTGCAAAGTTGGACATAAGCAGGTTTTTGGAACCAGCCCTCCAGTCGTCGGTTCAAAAACGTTTATAAAGGTTTATAAGATCTGATGTTTCCGTGCAGGTGGATCTCACCACCACCAGCACCTCCACCACCAGAGCATCAGTGAAGACAGCCTCCAAGACGAACCGCCCTATGGAAGGTCAGACAATAAAGGGTTTTCTGATTCAAACCCAACGTGTACTGAGGTGTAATGTCTCTCAAGTAGTTATCATTTATATATAATAAGAAAACTGACATCCCAACTGTCTTGGTTGATAGGTCCCAGCTGGCTCGCCTCCAGGCCCAGGGCTCCTCGTCTGAGGGGGAGTATCCAGGCCACGAGGCCATGAACAAGGACTTAATCCAGCAGTACCAAAGTGGCCCCCCCTTCATTTCCATCTCGCAGCCGGGTCTGTTTTGGAGCCAGGATTCGGAGCAGACGCCCAGACAGCAGCCGAGCCTCCAGACTCAACACCAACTCCAGAAACTGCACAGCAGACCACCTGGCCACCTACCCGCACACTCGCCTCTGAAGCAAATCCACAATCCACAACCGTATGCTGAGAAGTCAGAAAACCCGAGCTCCCTTGTTTATAGTTCGTCTCTCTCGTCTCGCGGCTCTCCTCTGTCTCAGCAGCAGAATGTAGGCATGGCCTCCTCAAAGCTCCCGCTGCCCAGCTCCAATCCCTCCCAGCCTGCCTTCGCCACCCAGGGCTCCCTAGGCGCCCTGCCAGGTTGCCTGGTACCCGTACGGATCCAGACCCATGTGCCATTGTTCGGTAGCGCTATGTACACAAGTGTTAGCCACCTGATAGCTTCCCATCGTCATGGAGCGACGGGTTTGAGCCTAGACGACGCCGATGGAGGTCACGCTTCACATCAAGCTGGTGCCGCAAGCATCGGCAAGCCGCCCGGAGGGGTCGTCGGGGGCATGAGTGGGACGGGGTTCAACTTATCGCTCCTCCTGGGACAGACGCTCTGGAAGAGCGGCGATTCGCCGTCGGAGCAACACGTGAACACGGGGATTCCCCTGTCGCTAACGTCCGGCACCATTTCCACCACGGACGCCTCGGGATCCGGCGCTGGGGGCGGCGGCAAGCGCATGCTCTCTCCGGCCAGCTCGCTCGAGCTCTTCATCGAGACCAAGCAGCAGAAGAGGGTGAAGGAGGAGAGGATGTACGGGCAGATCGTCAAGGAGATGAGTGCGGTGGAGCTGAGTGGAACCGAAGGCGGCACCAACCCTGAAAAGCTCAAGGGTCCGAAGTCCCGTTTGCAACACGAAAGCTCCATGGACGATTCTGAGAAGATGTCCTCCTCGCCTCCACTGAGCGATTTCCCGTCCGCCGCGAAGATAGCCATCCCGGTCCGGTCCTCGGCGCCCCAGCCCTCCGATGTCCCACGGGCCGAGAGCTTCACGCCGCCTCTGCAGATAGTCACGGACCGTTCCCCGGTTTCTGGCGGCCGGGACTCCCCGGAGGAGCTGGACGTGGACGAGGTTTCCCCCGAGCGCAACTCCAGCCCGGAACCCATGCTGTCGTCCAACGGGGACTCGGGGACGGCGGTGGGTCTTCTCCTCAGAGACGCCCAGCAGTTCTTCCAGTTTCCAAGCCTGCGCACCATGACCAAGCTCAGCTGGTGCTTCAGGAACTACACCAAGCCCAACAGCAGCCAGGTCGCGTTGCGCGGCTCCGTCTACGCTTCGTGGTGCGTCAGCTCGTACAACCCCAACCCGCTCAACCTCAGCACCAAGGCGGCGCTGGCTCTGCTCAGGTCCAAACAGAGGACCAACACCGACCTGATGTACACCACGGCAGCCAAGTCCCCCCCCAGCTCCGGGAAGCTGGTCTCCTCCGTGGCCTGGAAGCTGCGGTTCGACCAGGTACGTCCTGAAGCCTCGGACGCGTCTACACGGGTGGACGAAGCAGTTTAACATCCCTCCCCTGATCTTTGTCTCCTTCCACCTCTGCAGTTGAAGCAGGAGTTGATGCCGGTGGAAGTGGGTCACTATGGGAGGAAGATGAAGGGGGTGGTGTCGTGGGACCGATCGAAGGACGAGCAGGTGGAGAAGGAGGTGTCCGTCAAGCAGGCCGCCGAGCCGACACGCATCAAGATCTTCGAAGGCGGGTACGTCCAACTTCATTAAACCATTAAGGCATGGCTGCAGAAACAAACTATTAAATCTATTATCCAATACCTAAACTGAACATATACGCCGGTACCGAGACCAAGACCGGGTCCAGACTAGTGGAACGGATGGCGTATCCGTATTTTAGGCCCACGAGTCGTGATCTTCACCGAAGCCTGATGACTCAAACTACCACAACTTTGATTGATCTTCTCGGTAGCGTTGCAGGTCCTTCCACGAGTTTCCCACCACGATTATTGCTTCTTATTTCTGGATCTGGATAGAAAGCACTGATGAACATGTGTCGGGTCCAATTCTGACAAGATCTGCTCCGTTTGCTCCGTTGACATGTCTGTTGACATAAAACTGCAGGAAAGAGCCCAGGCTGCCATCTAGTGGTCGGTGGTGTAACTGCAGAGCAGCACATGCAACGTCAGGCTGCCACAACACAGGACCCGTACGCCGGGTTCAGAACTAGCCGCGGCGTAGAAACACAAACCAGGGTCAAGTTTTATTACATTTCCGTCTAATTGATCCTTTGTCAGCCTTCTGATTGGTCCCTGACTGACCAATCAGAAACATCCTCCTCCGTTGCTACATCCGGTTTATCCGGTTGGACCAAACAGCCGTCTCTCTCGTTCACATCAATGGAAAAATGCCTTGTATCAAAATTTAAATCACTGGATTACTTTTTTTAAACTTTGTATTAGTAAAAGGAACATTTGTAGTGTTGTGCAGCATATTTTTTATCACCCAAACTGGCAGAAATCTGATCCGTAGGCTACTTCCAAAACAAAGTCGACTCGGCAGCAGCTACAACCGCGAATGCGTTTATTTATTAATCTTAAAATGATTAGGCGATGTGTAAAAGTTGTAAAAGTGACACCAGCTATCCAGAGAGAATCACAGGAATACATTTCATCCCAAAACCAACGGTAAACTACGAAAAATGTGTTATTCATATCTATTTCTTTTCTAATTTCTTTGGTACAATAATTAGAAATAAAGTGACGTAAAATCCCTTTTTTACAACGGAAGTGGACGGAAGAGGCGACAGTTTTGTCCGACCTGGCAACGGGAGCAGGGCTTCACAAAGGGTCAATTCAGGTTTGGGTCTGTTGGACCCGGGTTCCTCCAGACTTCCTCCTGACCCGAGCCCCCCACCTCTGTATCTATGGGGGTTACAGGAGCCAGTTTGGCTACTGAGCCAGTAGGAATGGGCGATATTTTACCGTTCACGATAAACCGTACAAAAAAATTCCTCACGATAAGAATTTGTATCTCACGGTAAAAACGATAAATTCCCGTTGATGATGTTTTGGTATAAAGCTGATTTATGGTTCTGCGTTAAATCCACGCACAACGTACGTGAAGGAAGGAAGGAAGGAAGGAAGGAAGGAAGGAAGGAAGGAAGGAAGGAAGGAAGGAAGGAAGGAAGGAAGGAAGGAAGGAAGGAAGGAAGGAAGGAAGGAAGGAAGGAAGGATGGAAGGAAGGAAGGAAGGAAGGAAGGAAGGAAGGAAGGAAGGAAGGAAGGAAGGAAGGATGGAAGGAAGGAAGGAAGGAAAGAAGGAAGGAAGGAAGGAAGGAAGGAAGGAAGGAAGGGAGGAAAGAAGGAAGGAAGGAAGGAAGGAAGGAAGGAAGGATGGAAGGAAGGAAGGAAGGAAGGAAGGAAGGAAGGATGGAAGGAAGGAAGGAAGGAAGGAAGGAAGGAAGGAAGGAAGGAAGGAAGGATGGAAGGAAGGAAGGAAGGAAGGAAAGAAGGAAGGAAGGAAGGAAGGAAGGAAGGAAGGAAGGAAGGAAGGGAGGAAAGAAGGAAGGAAGGAAGGAAGGAAGGAAGGAAGGAAGGAAGGAAGGAAGGAAGGAAGGAAGGAAGGGAAAAAAAGGAAGGAAATGAGCCTGAAAGAAAGAAAGAAAGAAAGAAAGAAAGAAAGAAAGAAAGAAAGAAAGAAATGAGCCAGAAAGAAAGAAAGAAAGAAAGAAAGAAAGAAAGAAAGAAAGAAAGAAAGAAAGAAAGAAAGAAAGAAAGAAAGAAAGAAAGAAAGATAAATTCCCGTTGAGGACATTTTTGTGTAACAAACATGGTGGATCTGAGAGCGAGACAGATTTATAGTTACAAAGGTGGAGTTGAATTGGTATTTTTTTTATCGTCATTTTTATCGTTATCAGGATAAATGCCAGAAATTATCATGATACATTTTTTAGTCCATACCGCCCATCCCTATGAGCCAGCCCAGGTCCTGGCCCTGGTCCTGGTCCAGGGCCAGGTCCCGGCTTCCCCGTCATTCAAGCCGCAGCAAACAGAAGAAGAACGTCAGACACTTAAACTCCCTCAGATCTCCGGGAGACTCCCGGTAATCAGACGGCGGTTAGTTTTAATCCTCACAGCTGGATGTTTAATAGAAATGACCAGCGGCGACCCGCATGTGACCCGTAACAACATCCGTCTCATCAGCTACTCAGGGAAATCTTCTTAAGGCATTTTAAGAAAGGAAAAGAAGAGACTTATTCTTTGACACTCTATTCTTTGGGCTTAATCTGTGCTGGAACCGGGCCGAGAACCGGGCCGCCAGCCCGGGCCTGGTAAGCCCATCACGGCCCAGCGGCCCGAGCCGCATCGCTGTAATTGGACGTCCACTTTCATGGTTCTGGCTCGCGCGTTTATGGCCGATGTGAAGTGGGATCCGTCGCTTGTTAGTCGGCTCTGAAGGGCTTCTTTAAAACATCATCTGTATTTATTAGTCGCCGAGAGGAGGCAGCTCGGTCCGTCCGACTGGACCTCTTAATTACATGTTTTATTCTACTTTTAACCACGTTATGAGCAAACGTTTTGAGGGGTTTATTTAGTTGACTGCTGGCGGACGTAGATGTCCAGACTGAAGTTTTTCAGTTACTAAAAACAAGGCAGAGAAGCAGTGGCGTCAATTCAGTGGAAGCTAAGGTATGGCAAGGTTACGAGTCACAGAACTTAACTAGAGTATCAATCAACACGTCCAGCAAATACTCATCACAGAAGTCTATGTAGCTTATCTGTGTGGTCAAGAAAATGTGAACTTTTTCAAATGCAGTCTCACTCACTGCAAAAACTCAAAAAAAAGGAATATTTGTCTTATTTTAGTTAAAATGTCTAATTTTTAGTCAAAAAATCTCATTACACTTAAAACAAGAGTCATCACCAGAAAAATAACTTGTTATTTCACCATGTTCACCTGTTTCAAGTAAATTTTCACTTGAAATAAGTAGAAAAATCTGCCAGTGGGACAAGATTTATCTTCTTATTACAAGCAAAAAAATCTTGTTCCACTGGCAGATTTTTCCACTTATTTTAAGTGAAAATCTACTTGAAACAGGTGAAAATTGTTGTTTTTGAGTCTTGTCTTAAATGTAATGAGATTTATTTTGACTAGAAATTAGACATTTTAACTAGAAATAAGACAAATATTCTTGTTAAGATATTCAGTTTTTGCAGTGTATAATAACTAGTGAAATCGATCATGTTGTTCTGATTTGCATTTATTATTCTATATGTATTAAGTAATAGAATAATCAATACAAATAGACACAGAGTAATTCCATAAATGTATTAAAAAAACAAACATTTACATTTTCCCTTGAAGCCAAGGTGTGGCGGCTGCCGTACCTTGCCATACTGAATTGACGCACCTGCAGAAAAGGTCTGGAGAGACGGGACGAGACGGACGAGAATTAGAAACAACGGTCAAATTTACAAATATGTCACCTTGTCCGAATACTTCTGAGTCCCTGAAGAGGAGGTTTTCCGTTTAAAAGACTAAAATAATTTTTTTTAAAGAAACCTCTTAAATTAAATCAGAATTGTGGCAGGGTGGAGAGGCGGATGGGACACAGGTGCGCGTGTCCCATCAACCTCTCCACCCTGCCACAAGAATATTTTATATTTTGACCACCGTTACGAGGAGTGTGAGCTAGGGTTGCCACCTTTCAGAAATAGAAATAAGGGACACCCGATTTCAGCAGCGCAGGAGCCAAAAAAAAGCCCCAAAACTTCTAAACTGCATAAAAAAGTGTTTATTTTATATGAAAAAACAAAATGCTTTGATTTAAAGTTTAAAGTGCTTTAATAGCATTGAACTTGCATGACTGTACAGACAGCCAACCATACTAGCAACTGAAATATCCTCCTATTCTATGTATGTCCACATCAGCCCAGATGTATAATATACATACAGGTGAAGAATATGGTGTAAAAGTTAATTTATTTCAATAATTCAACTAGAATATGGTGTAAAAGTTAATTTATTTCAATAATTCAACTAGAATATGGTGTAAAAGTTAATTTATTTCAATAATTCAACTAGAATATGGTGTAAAAGTTAATTTATTTCAATAATTCAACTAGAATATGGTGTAAAAGTTAATTTATTTCAATCATTCAACTAGAATATGGTGTAAAAGTTAATTTATTTCAATAATTCAACTAGAATATGGTGTAAAAGTTAATTTATTTCAATCATTCAACTAGAATATGGTGTAAAAGTTAATTTATTTCAATCATTCAACTAGAATATGGTGTAAAAGTTAATTTATTTCAATCATTCAACTAGAATATGGTGTAAAAGTTAATTTATTTCAATCATTCAACTAGAATATGGTGTAAAAGTTAACTTATTTCAATAATTCAACTAGAATATGGTGTAAAAGTTAATGAAAATACGGTACAAATCGTGTCCCGTATTAGTTCAATACGGGACGCAACATTTTTTTCTCAAATAAAGGACAATTCCGTATTTTACGGGACGGGTGGCAACCCTAGTGAGCCGAGTCCTCCGGTCTGGACCTTCGAGGGAAATGACGGTCTCGAACACGGCCAGGAAGATGCTTTATCGTGTTTTATATTGTCTTGCAAGTTGTGTAAAGTTTATTTTCCTCCGAGGCCGCTTGAGTGAAGCCTGTAAAAGCAGGTTTACGCTGGAAGACTCGGCGTCCGGGGCCGTAAATCGGGGTTTTATAGGCTGCAGCACAGCAGAGGCCGGCCGACCAAGGTCGCCGACCGGAGGAGAAGGGAGAGAATATACCGTCACACACCAGACGACACTAAGTGCATAAAAGCTTATAAACGGGACGAAAACAGGACGGAGAGACAAAACTCTTAAAAAGAAAAACAGAAATCTTGTCAGAGCAGATCGATAGTGGGATTGTTTGAACATGAAGGCCTGGGCTCTGAAAGCGAACCAGCCCGACGGTCCTGCAGCGGCTGCTGCGGAGAAAACAGATTTAAAATAATCATCATAATTCATCTTCAGCAGCGGCCGCAGCTGTGTAAACGTCTCGGCTCGCGGCGGCGTTGCGAGGTATTTCCCCGCTCGCGCTGCAGCTGAAAGACAAATTTCCCCTCGCCGGAGCAGACGGATCGTTTGCTAGCAGATATTTGACCCCCCCGGCCCCCGGACCGCCCCCCCCCACACCGACACGTTGAGGCCTTGAAGCAGCCGCCGCCGCCTCCGGCCGCTGCAGACGGGACAGGAAACGGTGGGATCCACCGACCCGCCTCCGCCGCCTCCGCGCCAAGTCTGGTTCTCTGTCCGCCCCCCCGGCGCAGACCCGACCCCGCGGCCGAGCAACAAGCGGGACGGCCGGAGGGTTTGCGGTCGGGTGACGAGCGGTCGAGTCACGGCAGGAATGCTGCTCCGGTTCCTGTTTTAGCTTTAAGCAAATAGCGGTGGGACATGTTTGTGGGTTATTAGCGGGTCAACGAGACGGGATTTATTCCCCCCCCGAACATCCTGAGGCCAATGTTTTCAGACCTTTTTATGCTTAAAGAAGTCCAAAGGTTTGTTTTTTCCTCCAAGATATCAGTCGTTTCAAGACCCCCGTCTCCACGTCCGCCACGTATCGCCCGGCTCATACGGCTCTGGCCCCCGGGGGCCCGGCTGCAGGGTGGGACCCCCGGGAACTGTGACCTCGGGGGGGTTTCAAAGACAACCAGTAGATTAGCCATCAAGGAAAAGAAATGCATGCAGGATAAATCCTAATAGACCATCAAAAACACAGAAAGTTGATGAAATTATTCTCTCATTTACTGCAATTTTAAGCTTTTGGTTTTTACAGAAACCAAAAATTAAATAATGCAGGGTGTCTACAGGTTTGACCAAGACTTTTTAATGCAATTTTCAAACTAAATTTAAGACCAAAAAGGCAATTCACTCAAGAAATCCAGCACTGAGGTCGAGGTTGCCAGGTCTGACAGGTTCCAACCCAAACGCGATGTAAAACCCACCGAAATAATGAAAAACCAGCACAAATCATACATTCCTTAAATTAAAACCCAAATATCCCAATTATTAAATGCATTATAAATTTCAAGCTTCTCAACACCACTAAATAGCCCAAATAAAGTTCAGGCTCCAAACAAAAACTACAATTAAATTGAGTAGATTGAAGCAAATCAAATATCAATGAGTTTATTGTGTAAGTTTCTACTTTTCTCTGCCATAATAGAAAGTTTTTTTGTTAATATTTTCTCCTAAATATTTAGTAAAAACCAGGAAAAGCAGCGAATTTTATCAACCAGTCCTATATTTTTTAGCCCAAAGTCAAATGAAACACAGACGGAGGCTTTGTCAAGCAAGCGCGATTCTAACAACTGGTAAACAGATTTATTTTTAATAAACTATTCAATGCCATTTGATGCCGTAATTACAGCGTTTTTGTTAAGACTTTCTCCTAAATATTTAGTAAAAACCAGGAAAAGCAGCCCAAATATATATTTTTCAGCCAAATTTGGCTGAAACTTGCCCAACCTGGCAACACAGATTTAGACCCTCCACAGGAGATTCTCCTCAAAACAATGCATAAACTTTTTAATGATGTCTGGATACATTCCCTCTAAAATTAAACCCCTTGGATTGAGATTTGAGACAAATTAAGACATTTAAAGGCCTTATTTTAGCAAAAATGGAACAGGGCTTGGTCGTCTTGACGTCATCACTTGGCAGAGCCGCCATGTTGGAAGCTACCTTAGCTGCTCTTCAGACCTTATAAATGACATTTATGTATATGACGGTAAAGTATAACATCTGAGTATTAGTTTATATAGCTTAACTACACTTTTGTAACACC
>NC_084604.1:35836014-35873514 GCF_033807715.1 Cololabis saira | reverse complement strand
CTTTTTTCATAGGTTTTCAACCATGCAGTTTATACAAAGGTGCGGCTATTCTGTGGATTTTTCTTCCACCGCTCCGGGCGCTTTAATTAGAATTAGAATCAAAACTAAGACAAAATAAATGCAAAGAAAAATACACTACTTCTTCTTTAGCAGATAGAAGTAGAAGCATATGTATATCTTTCTTTAATTATTTTTTTAAAAATAGAGCGGATGCGGCTTATATGCAGGTGCAGCTTATAGTCCAGAAAATACGGTCATTTTAATTCTGAATTAAAGAGGAATTAAACTTCCCGTGTAAACGCACTCAATCAAAGGGTTAACCAGACAGAACCGTTGTCGTTTCCCACCAACCTAAGCTTTACTTGGGGGTTCTGGGTTCTGGGTTCTGGCCCGGCGTTTCACAAGGACTCGCCCCCCCACATGCAGATAATCAGATAATCGCTCACTGACTCACACAAACACGGCGGTTCGTTGTTTACGAGGGATTTACTAGAACAGCAGCAGCTTTTACGATCAGCCGAGTACCATCAGCCCCCGACCCGCCGCTGCTCGCCGGCACTTCCTGCTGACGGAACCAGCAACCCGGCCGTCCGACCCTCTGAAAACCACACACTTCTTTCATTCCCAGAATTCACTTTTATTTAAATGTTTGAAGGCGTTTCCAGCCAATCGGCTGGTCGTTCAGCTCCGGTACCAGTGGGCTCGGCTCCATCCTGGATCAGAACCAAACCGTTGAGGCTTTCGCCCCCAAAGAAGTTGGTTTTATTGGGTTTTATTGGTTTGAGATGGTGGGAATGAGTTTACTTCCCATCGGAGCTCCAAACGCCGCACGTTAATACGACCTGCGAGGGAACGATGCCAACGTGGATCCAGTAACGCTAGCAGACCGATAACCAGGACTCTAGTTGTAAAAGAAAATCAGGGGGGATGGTGGATTTTATCATATGGGGACAGATAATTTGTGCTGATTACAAATAATATAATATATTACAAATAATAGCAGTGACCAAAACACCTGCAGAAATACTGCAGGAATGACATAGCAGCAGTTAAATGCAGCCTTCTGTAAGCTTTAAATATCCACTGGGCTTACATCAAATACATCAAAACACAACAATAAAAAACACTTTTCTGAACTTATCAATATGACTCTGTCCTTCACAGGATAAGTAACATGGATCACTGCAAAAACTCACAATCTTAACAAGAATATTTGTCTTATTTCTAGTTAAAATGTCTCATTTTAGTAAAAAAAAATCTCATTACACTTAAAACAAGACTCATCACTGGAAAAAACAACAATTTTCACCTGTTTCAAGTAGATTTTCACTTAAAATAAGTAGAAAAATCTGCCAGTGGAACAAGATTTTTTTGCTTGTAATAAGAAGATAAATCTTGTCCCACTGGCAGATTTTTCTACTTATTTCAAGTGAAAATTTACTTGAAACAGGTGAAAATTGTCAAATAAGTTATTTTTCTGGTGTTATTTTTCTGGTGATGACTCTAAATGTTGAAATAGCAGTAAAACCACATTCATTGATGAAATGACATAAGGGATGGAAAGGGGGGATGGCAGTTTTACAGGGGGGATGATTTGGACCGTTTTTATTTCAGGGGGGATGCCATCCCCCCTCATCCCCCCTCAACTCCAGTACTGCCGATAACCACCAGGTGTTTATACCAAACCGGTCTTTCTTCAGGTGGACAAACTTCTGACTCCAATCAGGTTTCGTCAGCTAGTTCAGGGGGTTCACTTACTTTGTTTGATGGTTCAGTGAAGATTATAGTTGCTTTCGTCAATGAAAATTATGACTAAATATCGTCTTCAACGAACCTTTATCACCTGAGGAAAACGTCACATGCTGGTCATGTGACGATAACGATGATTAAATATATAATGCAATATCGTTGACGAATAAAACAATACTAAAATGTAGATAACAAAATAAAAACTCTGCTAACTCTTCATTTTCGTTGACCGAAATGAGACGAGAAGAAGAAGAGACTAACTTTGGATACACTTTCCTACATAGACTTGGAAAAGAAAACCCAATGTGTCGTTGAAAAAGAAAAAGAAGGAGAGAAATACGTTTAAGGGGGGTTCACTTACTTTTTATTGTCCCGCTGCACCCGTCTCTTGTCCGTCTCCTCCTCTAACCTCCGTCCCTCTCTCTCCCCGCAGACGGCGGCGAGGACGGCCCGCGGTGCTCGGAGAAGCCGTCCAGAGACGCGGCCGACCACCAGTTCTCCGACGCCGACGACTCGGACGGCGGCGACGAGGACGGGGACGAGGTGGACGAGGACGACGAGGAGGACGACGAGTACGACGGGGACTCCACCCCCAAGACGCGCTCGCGCTCCACCAGCCCGTCCCCCTTCAGCCTGCCCTCCCTGTCCGTCACGGCCGTGGCCGCCGCCCACCCGGCCCCCGGCCCCGCCCACGACCTCCTGGGGGGCGGGGCCCGGCCGCCGCTGTTCGGCTACTTCACCACGGTGCCGAGCATCCGCATCACGCCGCAGGCGCCGCCCGGCGACCCCGCCGAGTACCAGCGGGGGCAGCAGAGGCTTCTGGGTAGCCGGCTGCTGGTGCCGTCCCCCTCCTCCTCCTCCATGGACGAGGACCTGCCCTCCCCCGACCCGTCCTCCCGCCTGTCCTCGCCGGGCCTGGACCTGTCCGGCTGCCCGTCCCCCGCCTCGCCGTCCTCCTCGCCGTCGGCGCGCCGCTACCTCTCCCCCCGCCGCGACCTTTCACCCCGCCACCTGTCGCCGCGGCGGGACGTCTCCCCGCTGCGCCACCCGTCCCCCAAGAGGGAGCTGGGGGGCGGGTACCGCCGGGACCTGTCCCCGCGGCGGAGGCACCTGTCCGTCATCTCGCCGCTGTCCCGCCCCACGTCGCCCGGGGGGCGGGACTACAAGCGCGACCTTTCACCTCAGGGCCGCCACAGGGGCGTGATGCGGCCCGTGTCTCCGTGCCGAGGCCTCCACCAGCACCTCCACCTCCACAGGTGAGTTCCCGCCACCAGGTAGCACTTGAGACGCCATCATGATGTCACCAAAACAAACAGACCAACAAATTTCTGCAAAAAGTAGGGGTGTAACAATATATCGTGCCACGAAATTTCGCGATACAAAAACGTCACGATACATGTCGTGGAGGTGACAAACAATCGCGATATTGGATTATTAATATTAATCTTTTGTGTTTACTAGTAACGCGCATCCGACTGCGCCTCGACCCGCGGACCAAAATCTTACTCCGCTCAGAAGAAACTAGTACCGTTTTACGTCTCGATCACGGGACTCTTGGGGGTTTTGAGCTCTGAACCTTTAAGGCTGGTGTAGAGTTAAGCCTTACCTTATCAAATTAAACCTTTTTGGGGTTGTGAGTAGGATAAACACGGGGAAACTTCTGCTGAGTTCCAGTGTACTTTAATGTCCCTCAACAGTGTAGGATTTTAGAACATCAACACAGCAGCTAGTGCCGTACTGTGGCGTATCACTCCGCCCAATCTAAAACAGACTAATCACTACAGATAAACTGACTAGTGTCATTATAGTCCCTGATTTACATCAGAATATAGAGAATATATTTATAAAATAATGAACCCTGAATTACCAAAATAACCTTCTTAACAAAAATAAATCTCCTCTTACACTTATAAGGTGAGCATGAATCAATCTTTTTTATGATGTAAAATTTTATGTATCTATTTACTTTTATTTATTTATTTAATTTTAGTTGTTAAATTTCTGGAAAAGAAAAAAGTAAAGTCATACATGAGAGAAACTATTCAGTTTGTGGCAAAATATTTTTATTTTTGTCTGAAACTGAAGATGCATAATGCAAACCTGACATTTACTTTTAGTTCAGTTTGTGGAAAATGGTTGGCCTGGCTTTCTCTTTAAAACTTAAACAGTTATAAAGCATTACAAACTGTAACAATAGGGCAAATGCACAGCATTGTTTTGTATTTTGTGTCTTTCAAATAAAAGAAAATTTTTTCCAGTCATATGTTCCTCATTCAAGGTTGTTAAAAAAGTACTGCTATAATATCGTATCGTTATCGTGACCTCAATATCGTGTATCGTACCGTATCGTGAGATTAGTGTATCGTTACACCCCTAGCAAAAAGCCCCAAAAAAACAGCCCTAGGTCATCAAAAGTATGAGAATACTTTAAATTTATTCCCAAACACCTTTTGGACTTGATACCAGACCAGCATGTTGGAGCATCTAAAGCCCCGCCCCCTTTGTGGGCGGGACAATGATAATTGCAAAATATAAAGCATAATAATTGTAAAAAAACAAAAGTCACATGATCAAGGACCAGGAGCATCTGCTACAAGTCTATCTAAAGATAAGACTTTTTTATGTAATAAAAATATGTAATTTAGTGTGAGAAAATATCCAAATATGTTATTTTTAACGTGTTATTTTTAACACATTTGGATAATATGCACTGTGTTTTTTTTATCTTTTGTAATTTTGTAAAGGAGAGAGTTTTGCTGGAGTAAAAAAGCCTTTTGTATTTTGTATAATTTTACTCTATGATTTAATGAAGTTCATTTTGTCCATGGCTTTACAATTTTAATTTTTGGCGGACTGTCGGAATGTTTAGGTTTTTAAATACCTGACATGTTTCGGCAAATTTCAGGTATTTAAAAAAAACTAAAGACTCTTGTCTGACGAAAAGAATTAGCTAATGAAATTTTATTTTAATTTCCGGTGCAAAACTGTTGTTTAATAAACGATATTCTTTTTAGGATACTTTATATTTATTTGATACATGTTGTTTGTTTTTATTAATAAAACAGAAAATAATGGTTAGAATAATCGTCCAATTCCTCGTTAGTTTAGTCGACTGATCGATAAATTAACTGTTTGCCCCACTGACACCTTCCTGTCCTGCCACTTTTAGCCAGCAGGGCGGCGCCAGAGGCTCCAGGACGAGCCACCAGGGGGAGTTCGCCGCGGGACGGCAGCGAGCCGGCGCCGACATGGAGACGGTGAGCCGCCGCAACGTAAACTTTACGTTCATTTACCCTGAGACCAGGGGGATTGTGGGTAGCAGGAAGTACGAGGAAGTAAGAGGAAGTATTCATTTTCAGATGTTGATCATTCTGTAAATCTAAAGCCAGTCCCGTCTCTCTGCTAGGAGGCTAAATAACATCAGGTTTATATATTTCTTTATTTGAACTATAAGAGATTCACTGTCAGGGTTTTGAAGCTTAAGAAATCTAGTGCTGAGGTAGAGGTTGCCAGATCTGACAGGTTCCAGCCCAAACGTGACGTAAAACCCACCAAAATAATCAGACCAGCCCAAATCATACATTCTCTATGTTAAAACCGTAACTTATTAAATGCATAATACATTTCAATTCATAAGCAAATGAAGCCAAAAAAAGTTCAGGTTCCAAACAAAGACTACAATTAAATTGAGTAGATTAAAGCAAATAAAATATCAGTGAGTTTATTGTGTAAGTTTTTAGTTTTCTCTTTCATAATGGAAAAAAACCAGGAAAAGCAGCCCAGATTTTATCAACCCACCCAGTTGGGCTGAAACCCGCTCAACCTGGCAACCCTGACTGAGGCGTTGTCAAGCAAGCGCATTTCTAAAAAAGTGTAAGAAAACTTTTTAATGATGACCGGATAAATTCCCTCTAATATTAAGATTCAAAGATTAAGACCCTTGGATTGAGATTTAAGACAAATTAAGACATTTAAAGGCCTTATTTTAGGAAGATGGACTAGGTTCCAGGTCGTCCTCGTCCTCTCCGTCTCCTGTCCGGGTCAAAGGTCACCTGTTCTAAACGCCGTCTGTTGTTGTGCTGCAGGAACATGGGTCCATCCCTCCGTTGCCAGGGGAACGGGGCCGGGGTACCGGGTCTGGCCCCCCCCACCAGGTCCTGTTCAGCCACCTGCCCCTGCACTCCCAGCTGCAGGTACGAGTACATGCATATGAGCTGCTGTAACCACGGCAACAGCTGCTGAGGGGACAGTACTAGTAACAGTACTATAGTACATATATGAGCTACTGTAACCACGGCAACAGCTGCTGGGTGGACAGTACTAGTTACAGTACTATAGTACATATATGAGCTACTGTAACCAAGGCAACAGCTGCTGGGTGGACAGTACTAGTTACAGTACTATAGTACATATATAAGCTGCTGTAACCACGGCAACAGCTGCTGATGGGACAGTACTAGTTACAGTACTATAGTACATATATAAGCTGCTGTAACCACGGCAACAGCTGCTGGGTGGACAGTACTAGTTACAGTACCAAAACCCACGGTGAGGCTGCATTCAGCCATTATGGCCCCTCTTTATGGAACAGCCTGCCAGAGAACCTCAGGGCCGCAGAGAATGTTGATATTTTTAAAAGGAGGCTCAAGACACACCTTTTTAGTTTGGCTTTTATCTGATCTTATTTACCTAGTGTTTTTAGCTATGGATTGTGTCTACTTCTTTAGCTCTTTTATTATCTTTAAAACTTTAATCCATTTTAGTGACTTTTTACTTTATGTTATTTATTATTCATCTTAAGTTTTATATAGATTTCTCTAAAATTTTACACTTTTAGGCATTTCTTACTTTCTTTTAATCTTTTAGTTTTTAGCTCCAGTGTTTCCTCAGGGGGGTCGTCCACACTGGGAGGTGTGCCTGCTCCGCCCATGGGGGTGTCGTCATGGGGGTCCCTCAGGCCTGGGTAGCTGGGGGTGGGACTCCACCTTCTGTGTGGGGTCTGTCCTGGTCTGTCCGGGTTGGGGGGGTCTCTGTGGCGATGCTCCTTGTGGTCATGGCCGGTGGAGCCTCTCGGTGTGGACGGCCACCCATAGGTAGTGTTTTCCTCACCTGGATCGTTAGTGCTAAGCCATGTCACCAGTCCACTTACTGTGTGTGTGTGTGTGTGTGTGTGTGTGTGTGTGTGTGTGTGTGTGTGTGGGCGTGTGAGTGTGTGCACATGTATATGAGTGTGTGTGAGTGTGTGTGTACGCGTGGGGGGTGGGGGGTGGGGTCGTATGGAATGTTTTAAATTGTGTTTTTTTTTATTGTTATTTTATTCTGCATGTAAAGCACCATGTGTTGCATTTTATATTGTATGATTTAGTGCTATACAAATAAATAAAGTTTAAGTTTAAGTTTAAGTACTATAGTACATATATGGGTAACCCTTTCTTTTACAGTACAGTAATAACCAGGTAATACCATGGTAATCACACTGTAATTACCTAGTAGTACCTTGTATTTACAAGGTAATTACATGGTAACTACCGGGTAATGTACCCAGTAAGTACTAGGTAATTATTATGTATTTTCTTGTACCATGTAATTATGTGTATTTACCACGTAATTACATGGTAAATACCTGGTTGTTTAAACTAAACATTACTAGGTAATTACAAAGACATTAGATGGGAACTATGAGGGAAATTACAGGTATTTACTAGGTTAATATTGGTAACTACCAGTCAATTTACCATGTAATTACTCTGAAATTACATGAATTATTTCTAAGTAAGTACCAGGTAATTACTAAGTATTTTTCTGCAAACTACCAGGAAATTATAACCTATATTTGAGGTAGTTACCAGCTAATTACACTTCAATAACCTTGTAGTTACCTTGTATTTACTATACATTTCATGGATAACTACCGGGTATTTACCCATTCATTATTGATTTATGTATTATCAATGGATTGGTGCATGTACCCCCGAGGGTGTAAATGACTCTATTGACCTTGTAATTAACCTGATAGTTACCATGTTTTACCTGGCAATTGGCAGGTACTTACCTTGTAGTTACTTGCCCAGTAATTCTATTTCCTAAGTATTTACCCAATAAGTACAGAAATTTTTACCTGGCTTTTAATCAGTAATTAAAGTGAAACTGGACTGTAAAAGAAAGCGTGTGTTGTTTCCATAATATTACCTGGTACTTCCTCATTAAGTACAGAAATAATTACCTGATATTTACCCATTAATTAAAGTGAAACTGGACTGTAAAAGAAAGCGTGTGTTGTTTCCATAATGTTACCTGGTAATTCCTCATTAAGTACAGAAATAATTACCTGATATTTACCCATTAATTAAGGTGAAACTGGACTGTAAAAGAAAGCGTGTTCTTAGTAGTTCTCGTCTGACCTGGTTCTGGTTCTGGTTCCCAGGTCCGGTCCCCCTTCCCCATGGTCCCCATCGGGGGGATCCAGATGGTCCACTCGGTCCCGGCCTCCGTCACCGGGGCCCCCCTGGGCCCGGCGGGGGGGCGGGACTCCCCCAGCGCCGGTGGGGGGGGCTGGGCGGAGCGGCCCCCGCCCCCCAGGGACGGGGACTGGGCGGAGCGGCCCCCGCCCCCCAGAGACGGTGGGGGGGGCTGGGCGGAGCGGCCCCCACCCCCCAGGGACGGGGGCGGGGCCCGGCTGGAGCAGGAGGAAATCATCCACACCTGCACCAAGGCCATCGCCTCGCTCTGCATCGCCACCGCGGAGGGCGGCGGGGGCAGAGGGGCTGATGGGAAAGAGGCTCCGGCGCCGGCCCCCGGCTCCACCCCGCCCCCGCCGCCTCACCCGGGTCCCGGGATCCAGCACTTTAGCGGCCTGGAGCCTCCGTACCCCACGCCCCCGCCCTCCTCCTCGCCTCGCCCCCCCAGCCCCGGACCCGACCCCCCACACCCCCCGGAGCGGGACCGGGGCCCCGAAAGCACAAAGTGAGGCTCCGGCGAGTCGCAGCGCGAGAAGAGGAAGTCCAGCCTCTGGGGCCTCCGGGGCGTCCGGGCCACAGGAAGGGAGGAAGTGCACCGTCAAAATAAAAGACTTACGAACTGAAATGGACTCATGCAGCGAACCTGCAAAACCAGACTCTTATTTAAGGACTTTAAGGAGGATTTCGGGACCAAAGTCGTCCCTGAAGTGTCTCCGGGTAAACGAGTAAACGAGTAAACGGTACATCAAAGGAAACAGACTTCTACATGTGTGCCTTTATCTTAGTTTTGTTCTCTTGCTTATGGTCTTATAAGCAAAACGCAGCAGGAAGGTAAATGTACATACATTACTATCACTTTTTTGCGTATCAGCTTTGTAATAAATGCACCCCCTCCCTCTCCCAAATCCCCCCCCCTCGTTTTTTTTGACACCTTAAAAAGTCGATGTGAAGTTATGGATATTACTATTACGTACGGTTGCACTAAAACATATTTTTATATGAGTGAAATTTTAAAAAAATGGCTTTTTTGTGTACAGCAGCGGTTCTATAATACTATTTATTATTATTATTGTTACGTATGTTTCATAAATTGTACATTTTTCTTAAATGTTGTGGATGCCTTTTTCTATGTGCCGCATGGGTTTTGCTACGGCTTCTTAGGGACACTGTAATACGGCTTTACGTGTTTATACTTTAGACCTATTTATATACGTCTGAGTGAGCCCCCCTCCCCCCCATAGAGGTATATATACATAGATTTGCAAGCATTCGCTATATAGACGACCCGTTTATCTATCTGCACTTAACATTTAGGCCGGCATCAGCGTCGCTACGCTCGTCCGCTTGTACATTTTCTGGCTGCGTTTCGCTGCTTGTTTCCCTTTTTTTTTTTTTTGTACTTTAAATGTTTGTTTTTCTTATTATTTTTTTGACCTTTTCTTCACACGGGACGCGTGTGCTCAGCATTAAGTGCACGAATGTGTCCTTGAACCGCAGCATTCAGCTCACATCTCTCCGAGAGGCGCAGTACCACTTCTGACCACACGGGGGGAGGGGCCGGGGCTTAGCGGGCTGTTCCTGGTCCCGTGAAGCGAATCGAACCACCGACCGAAGCGTCTGTCCTGTCCCACCTCGTCCCAGTATTTGCAGGTCAAAGGTCGAAGCAGGTTTAGTCGACACGCAGGGCTTAGCTCGACTGCGCCCACATTTATCTGGGTGAGACATTCGGCCGAACTAAAGATATAAACATGTATTTTTAAAAACTACCATTTCAGTAATGCGATTAAATCTTTTCCAGACTTTTATAAAACGTAATAACAAAGCGGTGCTAACTATGCTAGCTCCTGTAACGACTCGGGAGGGCGGGGCCGGGGGCGGGGTTAATGATCGTGATGACATCACAGCTCGGCGGCGAACTCTGTCAACTGGATTAGCGCAGGTTTGACGTTAGAGGAGCTTCCGTCCGTTACAGGACGACGTTTCAACTTCCCCCTTTAAACTCTCACATCACTTACTTTTTGTTGATGCGAAATGCATTCTGGGATATTGTGCGATCTGTAGTCTTTATAAGACTTCCCTGGATCTGCAGACGCGCCGGTCCAGCACATTCGTTCACTAAGGGATTAGCTCGACTCCGCCCACATTTATCTGGGCTAGTGGTCCGACTTCGAGACGTTTGGGCCGAACTAAAGATATAAACATGTATTTTTAAAAACTACCATTTCAGTAATGCGATTAAATGTTTTCCAGACTTTTATAAAACCTAATAACAAAGCGGTGCTAACTATGATAGCTAGTCCCCGTAAAGGTGCAGTAGTTTCTACGACTCGGGAGGGGGCGGGGCTGGGGGCGGGGTTAGCGATCGTGATGACATCACAACTCGGCAGCGAACTCGGTCAACTCGATTAGCGCAGGTTTGACGTTAGAGGAGCTGCCGTCCGTTACAGGACGACATTTCAACTTCCTCCTTTACTCCCTTCTAAGCTCTGACATCACTTCCTTTTTGTTGATGCGAAATGCATTCTGGGATATGCGCAGACGCGCTAGCCTCAACAGTACATTCGTTCACTAACGACCGCTCCTGTTCCCCGCCATGTGGTCAGAAGTGCCGCCGCTACATCGAGTGGCTTTAGCTCCGCCCCCTCCCCCCCAGCGCCCGCCTCCACCTGCATCATATTCTTGACTGACGAAAGGAAGACATTCCAGTCCATGTAAATACGGAGTCGTCTCCCACCCCGCGTTACGCCCCCTCCCCACCTCCAAACTCCACCCTGCGGACGCCAACAAACCTAACGATGCACCTTAAACTTCATCTGTGAACGTCCCAGCAGTCCGAGGGCATTCGAGTGTTTGACCTCTGACCCCCACGAATGATTTATAGTTGATGATGATGCGTTTGACCGGCGTGACATTGAGGCCCGCCTCTAACCCCGCCCCTAACCCCGCCCCCTCCTCCACACCTCTTTATAGTTGGGAGGGAATATGTCAAAAATCATGAAGACTGTGCACTTGGTGACAAGTTTTTGATATTTGGCATGGGTTTGGACATAAGGTTTTCAAAAACCACCGCAAACAAATTGGGACGGCCCCCTAGTGGCCGGTTTGCAGAAAATTCAAAATGGCTCCCGCCGAAGAGACCAAAGGCCATATCTCAGCTTCTCTCAGTCCTAGATTGTTTCGTATATTGTCACTTTTTCTACTTTTTTGGTGCTAGGAATTCAATTCTGAGATAAATTTCCTATTTCAAGGTCATGTTGAAGGTCAACTTTAATTTTCAAGGTAATTTTTTGCCCCAAAAAACTTAAGAATTAAGTCACATAAAAATATTGTATAGGGTTCTAGACCCCTATTTTCACCCCCAAGGAATGCAATTTTCTGTTTATTGGACAGGTCACTATCGCTGTAGTGTCAATCTCACTGGGTGAGAACAGTGGCCTTCATTCAGGCTTAACGAACAGAACCTCAGAACTAAGTCACAGAATAGGATTTTATTAAAATAACACACAGAAAACATCAGCTGCGCATATTTAAACTCACTTAACACCTACAATGCTGCCTCTAGCGCCTCGCTTATTGATTCACTTTGAATTTTCTGCAAACCGGCCACTAGGGGGAAGTCCCAATTTGTTTGCGGTGGTTTTTGAAAACCTCATGTCCATAACTAACACCATGCCAAATATCAAAAACTTGTCACCAAGTGCACGTTTTTCATGAATTCCCTCCCAGCTATTAGTAGCTAAGCAATATTTGGCCCAAACTCTGCCCACCAGCAGGGAGTGTGTTGGTTGCCAGGCAACGAGCGAGCGTTTCAAACTCTTTAAGCCAGGAGACGAAGGGACGAGGGGGAAGGGGGGGGTTAGGGTCGTGTCCTTTCCCTTGTGGGCGGTTCCGGGCCGAGCCGGGCCGAGCCGAGTCGGGCAGGCTGCAATGTGAGTGTGTATGTCTGTATTGTGTATCGGTGTGTATTCAACCAGTATATCCTCTTCTTACGACTTTTTTCTATTTCGAACGCTCCTGTTATGTACACTTATCATGACGATGATGTCTTTAAAAATAAAAACTCTCTTATCAAAGCACAAGTCGTTGTATAGAAATGACGATACAAAAAACTTAAAAAAGTTTAAAAACTGACAAAAAAAAAAAGGTAAACATGCATTTAAAGGGTAACTTTTGTGATGGTGTTCTGTGGAGTTGATACGACTTTCATGTATGACCCAAGATGCAACGGGAATTTGCAGTAGAAGTGGAAGAAATGGATTGTTGTTTCCAAATAAATATGAATAGAAGAATTTAGGTCTCTGCAGTTTTATTGGAGCGTCTGAGAGCTGTCACTTCTTTAGCTCGCCGGCGAGGACGATGATTTATGAGATTGATAAAGTTTACGCCTCAAGAAAGGAGCCAACATCTATGGAACAGTATTAGAGCCAGAATATGTGAGAGGGGAAGATTTTTTTATTGTGCACTTCGAGAAAAAAGTCGAAATGTCGAGAAAAAAGTCGAAATGTCGAGATTATTGTTGAAATACAATTTCGAGAAAAAAGTATAAATGTTGAGAAAAAAGTCAAAATTTCGTGAATAAAGTTTCCTGTACGGTTTCGGCCATGGCGCCAAGAGACTTTTCTTTAAGTTGCGACATGATACAGGTGTGTAGCGATTTTCGTGCATGTACGTCAAACCGTATTGTGGGGCTTGAGGCACAAAGTTTTCTAGGGGGTGCAGTTGAGCCATTGGGCCACGCCCATTAATGCAAACCATTAAATATCAAATTTTTCGCCAGGCCTGGCTTGCGTGCAAAATTTGGTGACTTTTTTCATTTCGTCGGAAGAAAAATAAAAACGAGGAAAATAAAAATAAAAACGACATCTCCTACAGATACAATAGGGCCCTAATAAAAAAAAAATACAATTAAGCTTATTCACATAATCTGAATTGAGTGCACAGAATGTAGCAGATTTATATATATATATATTTATTGAGGGCAATGGAAAAAATAAGATTTACAATAATAATACAAATATCAATATTTTACCTTTTTTTTTACTTTTCATAACAATATAGAAAAGAAAAATAAAATAAATTATATATATATATATATATATATATATATATATATATATATATATATATATATATATAAATAAATAAATAAATAAATAAATAAATAAATAAATAAATACAACAACACACCCCTCTCCCCTTCCCTCCCACATATGGTCAATACATTACATCATTCAAAATCACTTAGCTTCTTTTCACATATGCATAACAATACTGGAGCAAATGAATAATAAAGTAAATTAAAGCTGCAAGCAGCGATGAACGGGCCCTCGCGCATGCAATTTTCACCCATAAAGATCAAGGACTCAAAACTAAGTCCGATGACACCACCCACGACTCTCTATGTCAAACCATTCAAAAGTTATAGCAGAAAATAGGGACTATCAAATACTGGCCAATCAGAAGAAGGGGCGGGGCTAATTCAGGCCAATGAAGGTCAAGTACTCAATACCGAGTCCGATGACACCACCCACATGCCTTTATCACAACCCGTTCAAAAGTTATGGCAGAGAATAAGGACTATCAAATATTGACCAATCATAAGGGGCGGGGCTAATTTGCACCAATTATGGTCAAGGACTCAATACAGAGTCCAATGAAACCAGCCACGACTCTCTATGTCAGACTATTCAAAAGTTATGGCAGAAAGTAGGAACTTTAAAATATGGACCAATCAGATGAGGGGGGGGGGGCGCGCTTTTTGGCGTCTAGCGTTGCCACGGTAACGCTTTTGAAAGAGAAAAGTAATGCGCGTCGTCGCAGGATGGAGACGCATATTTTAATGTATAACACACCTGGGTGCACGTTACGGTTCGGGCCGTATTAACGGCCGAAGAAGTGGCAAAAATTACACAATTAATTCAAAATGGCCGACTTCCTGTTCGGTTTGGGCCATGGCGCCAAGAGACTTTTAAGTGGCGACATGATACAGGTGTGTGACGATTTTCGTGCATGTACGTCAAACCGTTTTTGTGGGGCTTGAGGCACGAAGTTTTCTAGAGGGCGCTGTTGAGCCATTTTGCCACGCCCATTAAGGCAAACAATTAAATATCAAATTTTTCGCCAGACCTGGCTTGGTGCAAAATTTGGTGACTTTTGGGGCACGTTTAGGGGGGAAAAAAGGCCCTCATTTCATCGGAAGAAAAACGAGAAAAACAACAAGAACATCTCCTACAGATACACTATATAAACCATAAAAAAGAAAATGAAAGAAAGTAGTTCCTCAGGCTGTCTACAGGTTTGACCGAGGTAAATTAAAGACTTTTTAATACCATTTTCAAACAAAATTTAAGACCAAAAATTTAAGACAAGTCACAAGAAATCCAGCACTGAGGTCGAGGTTGCCAGATCTGACAGGTTCCAGCCCAAACGCCATGTAAAACCCGCCGAAATAATGTAAAACCAGCCCGGATCAAACATTCTCTATGTCAAAACTGTAAATTATTAGATGCGTAATACATTTCAAACACCACTAAATAGCCAAAAAAAAGTCCAGGCTCCAAACAAAGACTACAATTAAATTGAGTAGATTCAAACAAATAAAATATCAGTTTATTGTGTACGCTTCTACTTTTTGTTAATAATTTCTCCTAAATATTTAGTAAAAACCAGCAAAAGCAGCCCAAATATATATATATTTTCAGCCCAATTGGGCTAAAACTTGCTCAATCTGGCAATCTGGCTACCTCTCCGGTTCCAGACCTCCATCCCTCTCTTGCCCCCTCTCGACCTCCCCAGACCTTCATCCCTCTCTACCTCCCTAGTTCCAGACCTCCATCCCTCTCTCCCTCTCCGGTTCCAGACCTCCATCCCTCTCTACCTCCTCAGACCTCCATCCCTCTCTCCTTCTCTCCCTCCTCCAGCAGTGAAGGCGCTGCAGGATCAAAGGAATAAAAACTGAGAGCCAGTAAAGAGCAGATTTTCCTCCGAGCTGCCGTTTGAGTACTTTCACACATGAGAAGCGACACGTTTATCTGCCCGGCGCGTCGGTGGTGTCTGTTCTTCGTCTGTTCTTTGTCTGTTCTTCATCTGTTCTGCTTCTCTGCTGCTCAGATGTCAAAAACATCCCCCGACATTTCCACAGATGCTGAAAATCATCCCTCACTTTCCTCCCTGGAAGAAAACAGGAAAGTGGAAGGAATCTGAGGATGAGGATGTTGGAGAGCCGCATCACTGTGGTAACCATGGTAACGCGGCCGAGGTCAGCCAGCGTTGCCCTCTTCACCTCCTCCTCCATCCTCCCCGCCGGTAGCCACGCCCACACCTCCACCTGTCACGTGATGGTTCACACGCTGACACATCTGGGTCGGTGCGGCCTTTGATCCAATATGATCAAGCGAGTTATTTTGGTGCTGATTAGCGCTTTCATCCGCGGCGCATGCGCGCGGCGAGCAGATGGAAACTCCCCTGAGACGCAGCGCCGTCGAGTTTCAGGCGCGTGCGTGTGTGACGGCGGCCGTCAGGCGCGTCTTATTAAAGCACTTTCATCCTCTTATTTACTGGAGCTTCATACGGAAGAGTATTAGGGCCAGGCAGGAGAAAAATAAAAATAATATTTTAGATGAGGAAGATTATTTATTTATTTTTTCATTGAAACCTCTATTTTCATTTCAAGAAAAAAGTCGGAAATGTCGAGAACAATGTTGAAGTACAATTTCGAGAAAAAAGTCGAAATGTTGATAAAAAAGTCAAAATTTCGTGAATAAAGTTGAAATGTTGAGAAAAAAAGGCGAAATTTCGACTTTATTGTTGAAAATGTATTTCAACATTAATCCGGACATTTCGACTTTTTTCTCAAAGTGCAGAATAAAAATAAATCTTCCCCTCTCAAATATTTTTTCTCCTGCATGGCCCTAATACTCTCCGTAGCATCAGGACTTCAGACTCCACTCGGTTCTGAGGGCTCGGTTCTGAGAAGGTCGGGTTCTGATAGGTCGGGTCAGGGGGTTCTGTTTATAAATCATTTCATGGAACCTTTAAGACAAATGAAGCTCCTCCCCTTTTGCGTCCAAGTCCGGCCCCTAGTCCTCGGTACGAGTCGAGGACACATCAAAAATGAAATAACCGGAGTTAAGCCGAAAGAATGAAATAAAATAAATCTGACGACTCGACTCTGATTCATGAGATTTAATTAATGCACAAATCCAAGTTATCAGTGCTCCAGCCCTAGTCCATGTCCGAGTCATAAGTGTCCAAGTCCCAGTCATCAGTGCCCGAGTCCTAGTCTGAGTCCAAATCTGAGTCATAAGTGCTCAAGTCCCAGTCCCAGTCATCGGTGTTCAAGTCCCAGTCCAAGTCATCAGTGTTCAAGTCCCAGTTCAAGTCATAAAGTCACAAAGATTTCGACTTGCCAGTAATCTACATCTCAGCTCACAAGCTAATCAGGTGAACACATTAATCTACTGCATGGGGGGTGAAGCAGACGATATACTGCGGGGCAAAGCTTTATCGGATGAAGAGAGAGAACAGTAAGACAAAGTGAAAGACACCTTTGAGTCATACTTCGTGCCCAGGAAAAATATAATATATGAGCGAGCAAGATTTAACCAAAGAGTGCAGCAAGCTAATGAGACTGTAGACTCCTTCATTACTGCTTTGTATGCCCTAGCAGAAAACTGCAGCTATGGAGCACTTCACGATGAGTTAATCAGAGATCGCCTTGTAGTGGGACCGAGAGACCCCAGCCTAGCTGTGTCAGGGTTTGACATTTCCCCCAGTTTGTGTTTTCTGTTCTGCCCCGCCTGTTTTCCATCTGCCCTGATTGTTCGCACCTGTGTCTCGTTATCCCCTATGTATATCTGGTCTGGTCTTTCCCTGCTCCCTGTCGGCCCGTACTGTTTGCTCCCTCCGTAGTCTCCTCGTCAGTTTTTTCGTTCATGATCCTGGTCCAAGTTTTGATCCTGCTAAGCAGCGCTTTTGGTTTTGTTTTGTGTTAAATAAACCCTGTTTTTGGAAGTCCTGCCTCACGCTCTCCTGCGTCTGGGTCCTCAAACAACCATCCTTGACAAGCTGAGAGAATGCAGCTAGACAGGGACTTGACGCTAGAAAAAGCAGTCAATATGGCAAGACAGTCCGAAGTGATAAAAAGACAACAAACAGACCTCAGAGGAGAAACAAAACACAGCATTGATGCAGTGACTTCAAGACTGAGGAAACAAAAGCTGTGTACTCCAAAGACCCCAAATAAGCAGAAACACACATCATCAAAGCCAAAAACGCAACAGGATCGCCAGTCATGTTACAGATGTGGAAAGTCCTCTTGACATGGGAAATGGCCGTGCCCTGCCAGAGATGAGACATGCCATACCTGTGGAAAAAAAGGACATTACAGTAAAATGCGCAGATCTGCTAAAGCTGTACATGTAGTAGGAACTAGTGAAAACTGTAATGACACACCCTTATTCCTTGGCGCAGTAGATGCAGACACAGACCCATGGTATGCAGATTTGACTATCAGAAACCCTAAAGTCAGGTTTAAGATAGACACAGGAGCTGATATGTCAGTTATCCCTGCTAAGACATACTAGAAAAGAAAGAGAAAAATACCCAATTTAGTGCGGCAGCTCATATATGGAAGGTATTGTGCATTTTATGATAGAAGCATGAAACTTTCTACATATCATCTACATCCCCCAAGGATTAATTTCTGAAGTGGAAGCACTTTGGGTCTGACCTCTGGTGACCTTGAGAGGTCATTGACCTCAGCATTGCATTTTTCCATTATTTTCGCTTCATTCTCCATTATAATAAGTACATCATTTTAAAAAAAAATGTCTTTGTTATAATAAAGAAAATTTTGCTGAGTCATAGCCTTTTGTATATGGCAATACTGTTGCTGACCAGCAGAGGGCAGTAGTTGGCAGTTGGAAGCTGGCAGCACCATTTACTATGACAGAAAGAGTGTGATGTTGCTGTCAGGAAAAGTGAGTATTTTAATCACCATCCATCTGATGAAAGACAATAGCTATTCAACTGTTAATGAATTAAACAAAATAGCCTAGCTAGCTAGCTGTTGATTAATTAAATAAAATGTCTTGCTAGCTAGCTAACTGTCAATGAATGAAATAAAATAGCTGTATCTAGCTGTTGATGAATTACATAAAATCGTTTGCTAGCTAGCTAGCTATTTATCTGTTAGTGAATGAAACAAATAGCCTAGCTAGCTAGCTGTTAAGTAATTAAATAAAATGTCTTGCTAGCTAGCTAACTGTTAATGAATGAAATAAAATAGCTGTAGCTAGCTGTTGATGAATTACATAAAATATTTTGCTAGCTAGCTAGCTAGCTATCTGTTAGTGAATTAAATAAAATAGATTTAGCTAGCTGTTAATTAATTAAATAAAATTGTTTGCTAGCTGGTTGTTGATGAATTCAAGCTATCTAACATGTAATAGTAAATTTACACAATGTGTTATGTTCTTTCAGGATTCCTCTGTAGCCTGTGTCAGCTAGCCTCCAGCGCCCTTCAAAATCGTGATAAGTCAACACTGTCTGCATCATGTCAAAACGCCATTTACTGGTTGATCCAACTCAGCCTCTAAGAATTCCAAGTTGAGTAGCCCTATTAACTGGGAACTCTGTGCTCTTTGTCAAATAAAAACAGGAGAAGCTTTTGCAATGCCCCACCAGGCATAACAAGCCATCAGAAGACAGTGGTTATGTGTCATTGGCCAGGGATCTCCTTGCATTCCAAGAAATTGGACAAATACCACCTGAGTTGGACTTGGACAGGCTGGATGATGGGAATGGCATAGAGGCCACGCTGAGGACCAACAGAGCACAGTGGCACAAGGCCTGTAGAGTAAAATACAATCAAAGTACACTGCAACGACAGCGGAAGTCATTTGAAAAGTTGGAACAGTGTGATGTAGCCATGGTTCACACACGGTCTTCTCACAGTCATATCCACCCAAAAGACCCTTTGTGTTTCTTCTGCAACAAGCCTACTGGGTCTGAAGTGCTCAATATGGCATCAACAAAACAGTTAGATGCCAAAGTTAGAAAAGCTGCTGTGGAAACAGAAGACACTGAGTTGCTTGCTAAACTTGCACCTGCGGACATGATAGCCCTTGAAGCAAAATATCATCTAAACTGCCTCCAGAAGCTATATAACAAAGCAAGACAGGCTATATCAAAGGATGAACACAAGGAAGATGCCCAGCTACTTGGTATTGCGTTTGCAGAGTTGGTAGCCTTCATGGAGGAAAGAAGAAGTGAGGAGGACACTGCTCCAGTATTCAAATTGTCTGACCTGGGTAACCTGTACCAAATTCGACTTGAACAGCTTGGTGCCACAGTGGGGAATCGGATCCACACAACCAGACTAAAGAACAGGCTTCTCTCAGAGGTACCTGGTTTAATGGCACATTCACAGGGAAGAGACACACTTTTGACATTTCAGAATGATATCGGAGATGCCCTTAAGAAGGCCTGTGACTACGACAGTGATGAAGACCGTGTGTGAACCATGGCTACATCACACTGTTCCAACTTTTCAAATGACTTCCGCTGTCGTTGCAGTGTACTTTGATTGTATTTTACTCTACAGGCCTTGTGCCACTGTGCTCTGTTGGTCCTCAGCGTGGCCTCTATGCCATTCCCATCATCCAGCCTGTCCAAGTCCAACTCAGGTGGTATTTGTCCAATTTCTTGGAATGCAAGGAGATCCCTGGCCAATGACACATAACCACTGTCTTCTGATGGCTTGTTATGCCTGGTGGGGCATTGCAAAAGCTTCTCCTGTTTTTATTTGACAAAGAGCACAGAGTTCCCAGTTAATAGGGCTACTCAACTTGGAATTCTTAGATGTAAAAGGCTGAGTTGGATCAACCAGTAAATGGCGTTTTGACATGATGCAGACAGTGTTGACTTATCACAATTTTGAAGGGCGCTGGAGGCTAGCTGACACGGGCTACAGAGGAATCCTGAAAGAACATAACACATTGTGTAAATTTACTATTACATGTTAGATAGCTTTAATTCATCAACAACCAGCTAGCAAGCAATTTTATTTAATTAATTAACAGCTAGCTAAATCAATTTTATTTAATTCACTAACAGATAGCTAGCTAGCTAGCTAGCAAAATATTTTATGTAATTCATCAACAGCTAGCTACAGCTATTTTATTTCATTCATTAACAGTTAGCTAGCTAGCAAGACATTTTATTTAATTACTCAACAGCTAGATAGCTAGGGTATTTGTTTCATTCACGAACAGATAGCTAGCTAGCTAGCTAGCAAACGATTTTATGTAATTCATCAACAGCTAGATACAGCTATTTTAGTTAATTCATTAACAGTTAGCTAGCTAGCAAGACATGTTATTTAATTAATCAACTTAATTAATCATGGATGGTGATTAAAATACTCACTTTTCCTGACAGCAACATCACACTCTTTCTGTCATAGTAAATGGTGCTGCCAGCTTCCAACTGCCAACTACTGCCCTCTGCTGGTCAGCAACAGTATTGTCATATACAAAAGGCCATGACTCAGCAAAATGTTCTTTATTATAACAAAGACATATTTTTTTTTTAATGATGTACTTATTATAATGGAGAATGAAGCGAAAATAATGGAAAAATGCAATGCTGAGGTCAATGACCTCTCAAGGTCACCAGAGGTCAGACCCAAAGTGCTTCCACTTCAGAAATTAATCCTTGGGGGGTGTAGATGATATGTATAAAGTTTCATGCTTCTATCATAAAATGCACAATTGGTTTGCTTATCTGCCGCACTAATTGACTTAATCTGACAGACAACTACTTGGCCCAGATGGTACGCCACTTTCTGTCTTAAGCAAGTACAGTGAGTCACTAAGTAAAGGTGAAAATGTGATCCAAGAGGATGTGTATGTAATAAAAGACTTGCATATAGCTTTATTAAGCAGGCCAGCTAGTGTTAAGCTTAAATTTGTGTCCAGGGCAGACAGCATTGATATAACTAAGATGAAAGAGTCCTACCCAAAGCTGTGTCAGGGTTTAGGAATGCTGCAGCAGTCTTACACTATTGAGCTAAAGCCAGACGCCATTCCCTTCTCCCTCGCAACACCCAAACGTGTCCCAATCCCTTTGCTAGGTAAAGTGAAAGAGGAGCTCGAACGTATGGAGTCCATCAGAGTCATCTCCAAAGTTGAAGAGCCAACGGACTGGTGCTCTTGTATGGTTCCAGTGCCAACAAAAAATGGCTCAGTGCGTATTTGTGTAGACCAGGGGTCGGCAACCTTTTTGACATGGAGTGCCAGTGTGAAATTTTCTTGTCAATGAATGTGCCATAATCAACAGGCTAAAACAAAGTTACATTAAGGTATGACACAAAATACAAAAACATTTCCAACACACCTGGAATTATATTCTATACAGGCCACATGCAAGCATATTTTACAGGAATCAGAACAGCTTGTCCTAAAAAAAGAGGAAAATTCTTGACGCGGACGAGTGAGGGCGCAACGCGCCTGAACCCTCTGGGGGGGTCCGAAAAATTTTGAAAAATAGACTCAAAATGGTGCATTCTGGTGGTCTCGAAGCTCCATAATCACATCTTTTATCAATGCAAGAATACACACAAAAAATCAGAATTTTTGCAAAGAATGATGCATTTTGATAACATAATAACACGCATTCATCATCATGGGTAATTCTTCATGCATGAATAAATCTTGAAATCAAGATAATCATATCTTACACTTCTACAATGGCCAGAATCCCCCTTTCACACCTAAATTAATTGACAAAACGACAAAAGACAAGCAGCTCCTTGTCTTTCAGAACTGTGGTGAGGAACTCCGAACAGGTCTGCTCAAAGTTCAGTGCGAGGAGCTCCACTGAACTATTTGTTATAATTTTGATTATTTAATTCTTTATTGATTTCATAAAATATTCAAATTTTTTGAGATTTTTTATTTGGGGTTTTCATAAGCTGTGGGCCATAATCATTAAAATTATAACAAATAAAGGCTTGAAATATCTCACTTTGCATGTAGTGGGAAATAATATATTTGTTTCACCTTTAGTTGAATTTACTGAAACTAATTAAGTTTAGCAATATATTCTTATTTTCCGACCTTCACTTGTATATTATGACCAATAAATAAGAGCATAATATATGTCCCATATCACACCATATCAAGCTCAGGGGATGATTCAGGTATGAGGAACTGTGCAACAGATGCCTGGCTCCTCTGGGACGTTATATTACGTTTATGGAGGTTCCTGCAGCATGCTGTCTGACACACCTCAGAGAGACCTGTTTCCTCTTTAGGACGAGGTGGGGTGTCTGGAGCCTCTGTAGACATCTTGACTTGACTTTTTTTTTGTTTAAAGTCACGCGTGTCGGTGCAGTGAGCAGCAGTGAGAGGTAAAAGCTGATTTATGGTTCTGCGTCAGACCAACGCAGAACCTACGCCGTACATTGCGGGTCGCCGCGTAACCTACGGCGTAGGCTCTGCGTCGATTTAACGCGGAACCATAAATGAGGCTTAACTAGGCAACGGAGGGCAATACGGAACGCAACTTTTAATTCCCAATTACGTAACAATTCCGTATTTCAAGGAGCGGGTGGCAAGCCCATACTCATCTCTGCACAGCCTGCCTGCAACACAGCAGTGCTGCTGCTTTTTTGTCCCGCTGCAAAAATGTGTTTTAAACTGAGCTGCCGGCTCCTCTACATTTCTGCTGCTGCCGCGTCCTGGCTGTCTGTCTGTGAAGGCTGATTTATGGTACTGCGTTAAATCGACGTTTTTTTCCCCCACAGGACCTTTTCTCTCCCTCCCGATGTTCCGGGACCTATATGATAATAGGATAGTATTTCTTTCTGCCACTTTATTGAGGTTTTTGTGCTGAAATGAGGAGGAATCATAGAGATAACTTCTCATTTCAACTAACTGGATCAGCCGTTCCTCATCATGACTGTTTCCTACAGCGCTTTCCCCCGGCTTTCAATGCGAGCGGCAGGAAGAAAATAGAAGAACATTTAAATATCACAATATCAAGCTTGTTTTCTGTTTAGAAACTACAAACGTAGGAAAATTACAAGTAATCCCCCATCTTTTACTTGTCTTTTTACTCTTTATTTTAGGAGTTTCTTTCATGAGCACACGGGCGGGTAGTGCGGTGAATAAAGGCTGATTTATGGTTACGCGTAACGGGCCTTTTCCAGTGTGCCAATGATTATGCCGCCGCGTGCCAATCATGGCACGCGTGCCTGAGGTTGCCGACCCCTGGTGTAGACCTTACTCACCTCAATGAAGCAGTCTGCAGAGAGAAATCCTGCCTTCAGTTGAGCAGATGTTAGGATCTCTAACAGGAACTGGACGCTAACAGAGGATTTTGGCAGATTCCTCTGTCCCCAGAGTCAGCACGTTACACAACCTTCATAACTCCCTTCGGACGCTTCTTCTTCAATAGACTGCCCTTTGGCATAGCATCAGCCCCAGAACATTTTCAGCGGAGAATGTTGTTGATTCTCGATGGGCTGCAGGGGGTAGTGTGTCATATGGATGACATTCTCATTTGGGGAAAAGACCAACTCCAGCATGACACAAGACTTCACACAAGCTCCAGAACGCAGGTGTCACACTTAACTTGGAGAAGTGTGAGGTAAGCAGGTGTGAAGTGAAGTTTCTTGGTCATATTCTGTCAGCAGATGGACTACAGCCAGACCCAGAAAAGACAAAAAGCAGTCAAGATGATGAAAGAGTCATGTAACACAGGTGAGGTACGCAGCTTCCTCGGCATGGTTAATCAACTTGGGAAATTCATTCCAGGTCTAGCAGAGAAGGACAAGCCACTGAGGGACCTCCTCTCAAAGAAAAATCACTGGGTTTGGGGCTGTGCGCAACAAAAAGCGTTTGACCAGCTGAAAAATGATCTTACGTCACCTCCAGTGCTCACGCTCTATGACCCAAACAAAGAGCTGAAAATGTCAGCAGATGTATCGTCGTATGGACTCGGTGCAGTCCTCCTACAGAAAGAGGGAGATCTGTGACAGAACAAAGTTATGCAGTAGGTGGGGAAGGAGGCACTAGGATTGACATGGGGATGTGAGCGGTTTAGAGATTTTCTCATCGGCAGACATTTCTCCCTGGAAACTGACCATAAGCCACTTGTTAGCCTACTAGGTCACCAGGCACTAACAGAACTCCCTCCCAGAATCCAGCGGTTTCGACTCAGGCTCATGCGGTATAGCTACTCCATTACACACACACCTGGTAAAGCAGGTAAAGCTGGTAAAACATATATGTGGTGGTAATGAAGGTAATGAACGGCCTGCCTGCCTGCCAGTTCAACTTACATTGCTAAACTGAGAGGACAACTGAAAGAGGACAATGTTTGCTTTGACGTCATGTTATTTTGCCAGAGAGGATGGCCCGAACACAGCAAACTCACTGGTTCAGTGAAAGCTTATTGGCCAGAAAGAGATCTTCTGACAGTGCAAGATGGCTTGTTGTTCAAAGGCTCCAGACTAGTCATTCCCACAGCAATGCTGTGGCAGAGTGGAGGAGCTGCAGCCACTCAGGCTGACGGGACACAGGTGTGGCCCGTCAACCTGAGTGGCTGCAGCTCCTCCACTCTGCCATAAATGCGTAATTCTGTCCTAGATGCACTGCATGAGGGACATCAAGGGATGACAAGGTGCAGAGAGCGGGCCAGAGAAACAGTATGGTGGCCTGGCGTGAGCAGCCAACTGAACGAACTGGTGAGAAATTGCAAAATATGCATCAAAGAACGTACCAATCCGGTGGAGCCACTACTGTCCAGTGAGCTTCCGGAGAGACCTTGGCAAAAAGTGGCCGCGGATTTATTCACTCTCAATAACAGCACCTACCTATTAGTAGTGGACTACTACTCAAGGTTTGTGGAGATTGCAAAACTAACTCCCACACGATCAGAGGATGTGATCATACACCTCAAATCCACCTTCTCTTTATGGACTTTGCAGCAGCTTATGGGTTCAGGCATGTTACAAGCAGCCCTAGGTTTGCTCAGAGCAACGGTGAGGCAGAACGCCACGTCCAAACAGTGAAACAGCTGCTAAAGAAGGCCCAAGATCCATACATGGCTCTATTAGCCAATAGAGCTACTCCACTTTTTAATGGCTACAGTCCTGCCCGACTTCTAATGGGACCGAGACTTCGCACACTCGTGCCCCAACATCCCTCCCTGCTCACGCCAGAACCTCCTAATGGAGCCATTGTTGCAGCTAAAGAAAGGGAGAGGAAGTTAAAGGACACTTCAGTGTTCAACAAAAGACACCGTGTGAGGGATTTAAGTCTGCTCACACCAGGACAGCCAGTGTGGATTACCGATACCAAGTCTCATGGCACTGTGGTTGAGTCTCACTCCACTCCACGCTCATATCTAGTGGACAGCCCCACAGGCACCATCAAGCGGAACAGACACCATCTTTTTCCACTGCCAGAGACTTCACCTCAGGTTCAAACTCCCAGCACACCGACTCAGCCTGCGGAGTCTGCACAGGCTGCCCCAGACAGTCCAGAGTTTCCAGTACAGACTCAAAAGACATTCACACCTGTCCCTACCAGGACCAGGTTTGGCAGAGCGGTGGTAAAACCTAATAGACTAAATTTATAAACATAACAAGTATTTTAAATGCAAAGCGATAAAGTTCTATCATTGAAGTAAAGAAATGTTCTGTGTGTATATCTAATGGATATGTGCAGAAAAACTCGATACTGAGTTTTTTGTTTGATTTAACCTTATGTTTTTGTCTGCAGGTTTTTCTAGAAAGGGAGATGTGGTGGAATCTGAGTTGGTACTGCAGTGTTATTTTATTTTGAAAGGCATTCAGAGCGAACACAGGAAGTAGTCGTGTTTTGAGGTGATGTTCTGTAATTTGATCATGAGACGTCCGGCGGTATTAAAGTTAAGTTAAAGCTCTAAGAACTTGTTGCTGGAATCCTTAAACCCATAATACGACACCAGTCTTCGGTGTTCAAGTCTCAGGCGGTTTGAGGCGGTCTGTGGTGGTCTGAGGTGGTCTGTGGTGGTCTGTGGTGGTCTGAGGTGGTCTGTGGTGGTCTGTGGTGGTCTGTGGTGGTCTGAGGTGGTCTGAGGTGGTCTTTGGTCTGAGGTGGTCTGTGGTGGTCTGTGGTGGTCTGTGGTGGTTTGTGGTGGTTTGTGGTGGTTTGTGGTGGTCTGTGGTGGTCTGTGGTGGTCTGTGGTGGTCTGTGGTGGTCTGTGTTGGTCTGTGGTGGTCTGAGGTGGTCTGTGGTGGTCTGAGGTGGTCTGTGGTGGTCTGTGGTGGTCTGTGGTCTGTGGTCTGTGGCGGATTGTGGCGGTCTGAGGTGGTCTGTGGTGGTCTGTGGTGGTCTGAGGTGGTCTGTGGTGGTCTGAGGTGGTCTGAGGTGGTCTGTGGTGGTCTGTGGTGGTATGTGGTGGTCTGTGGTGGTCTGTGGTGGTCTGAGGTGGTCTGTGGTGGTCTGTGGTGGTATGTGGTGGTCTGTGGTGGTCTGTGGTGGTCTGTGGTGGTCTGTGGTCTGTGGTGGTCTGTGGTCTGTGGTGGTCTGTGGTGGTCTGTGGTGGTCTGAGGTGGTCTGTAGTGGTCTGTGGTGGTCTGTACTGGTCTGTGGTGGTCTGTGGTGGTCTGTGGTGGTCTGAGGTGGTCTGTAGTGGTCTGTGGTGGTCTGTACTGGTCTGTGGTGGTCTGTGGTGGTCTGTGGTGGTCTGTGGTCTGTGGTGGTCTGAGGTGGTCTGTGGTGGTCTGAGGTGGTCTGTGTTGGTCTGTGGCGGTCTGTGGCGGTCTGTGGCGGTCTGAGGTGGTCTGAGGTGGTCTGAGGTCTGTGATGGTCTGAGGTGGTCTGTGGTGGTCTGAGGTGGTCTGTGGTGGTCTGAGGTCTTTGGTGGTCTGTGGTGGTCTGTGGTGGTCTGAGGTGGTCTGAGGTGGTCTGTGGTGGTCTGAGGTGGTCTGAGGCGGTCTGAGGGGGTCTGTGGTGGTCTGTAGTGGTCTGTGGTGGTCTGTGGTGGTCTGAGGTGGTCTGTGGTGGTCTGTGGTGGTCCGTGGTGGTCTGAGGTCTGAGGTCTGTGGTGGTCTGTAGTGGTTTATGGTGGTCTGAGGTGGTCTGTGGTGGTCTGTGGGGTCTGTGGTGGTCTGTGGTCTGTGGTGGTCTGTGGTGGTCTGTAGTGGTCTGTGGTGGTCTGTGGTCTGTGGTGGTCTGTGGTGGTCTGTGGTGGTCTGTGGTCTGTGGTGGTCTGTGGTGGTCTGAGGTGGTCTGTGGTGGTCTGTGGTGGTCTGAGGTGGTCTGTGGTGGTCTGTGGTGGTCTGTGGTGGTCTGAGGTGGTCTGTGGTGGTCTGAGGTGGTCTGTGGTGGTCTGAGGTGGTCTGTGGTGGTCTGTGGTGGTCTGAGGTGGTCTGTGGTGGTCTGAGGTGGTCTGTGGTGGTCTGAGGTGGTCTGTGGTCTGAGGTGGTCTGTACTGGTCTGTACTGGTCTGTGGTGGTCTGTGGTGGTCTGAGGTGGTCTGTGGTGGTCTGTGGTGGTCTGAGGTGGTCTGTGGTGGTCTGTACTGGTCTGTGGTGGTCTGTGGTGGTCTGAGGCGGTCTGAGGCGGTCTGTGGTGGTCTGTACTGGTCTGTGGTGGTCTGAGGCGGTCTGTGGTGGTCTGTACTGGTCTGTGGTGGTCTGAGGTGGTCTGTGGTGGTCTGTGGTGGTCTGAGGTGGTCTGTGGTGGTCTGTACTGGTCTGTGGTGGTCTGTGGTGGTCTGAGGCGGTCTGAGGCGGTCTGTGGTGGTCTGTACTGGTCTGTGGCGGTCTGAGGCGGTCTGTGGTGGTCTGTACTGGTCTGTGGTGGTCTGTGGTGGTCTGAGGTGGTCTGTGGTGGTCTGTACTGGTCTGTGGTGGTCTGTGGTGGTCTGTAGTGGTCTGTGGTGGTCTGTGGTGGTCTGAGGTGGTCTGTGGTGGTCTGAGGTGGTCTGTGGTGGTCTGTACTGGTCTGTGGTGGTCTGTGGTGGTCTGAGGTGGTCTGTGGTGGTCTGTACTGGTCTGAGGTGGTCTGTGGTGGTCTGAGGTGGTCTGAGGTGGTCTGTGGTGGTCTGAGGTGGTCTGTGGTGGTCTGTGGTGGTCTGAGGTGGTCTGTGGTGGTCTGAGGTGGTCTGTGGTAGTCTGTGGTGGTCTGAGGTGGTCTGTGGTGGTCTGTAGCGCTGGAGGCTGGGCGGCTGCACGTGTGCAGAGGAACCGTTTCCAGCAGCCGTAATTATCCCTGAACATGACGCTCGTCGTCTTCCAGGTTTCAGCTGAAGCTCCTTTAGATTCTGGTTTCACTTATTTCTCTCTGAAACTGAGTTCAGCTTCGATGTCTTTAGTTTATTCTGCTGATCTGAAAAACTTAAACCACCTTTAAACCGCAGAGACCCTCCTGCAGGTCTCTGAAGACCAACCGATGGATGGATGGATGACTAGATGGATGGATGGAGGGATGGATGGATGGATGGACTGGTGGATGGATGGATGAAAGACTAGATGGATGGATGGATGGATGGATGGATGGATGGATGGATGGATGGATGGATGGACTGGTGGATGGATGGACTGGTGGATGGATGGATGAAAGACTAGATGGATGGATGGATGGATGGATGGATGGATGGATGGATGGATGGATGGATGGATGGATGGATGGACTGGTGGATGGATGGATGAAAGACTGGATGGATGGATGGATGGATGGATGGATGGATGGACTGGTGGATGGATGGATGAAAGACTAGTTTTATTTTTTTTTTATTTTATTGGCTTTGTCTCAAACACAACAAAACCCAATCAAATTAAAAGCATCAAAATATAAAAAAAAAAAAGCAAAACAATTTAACAGTCTCATTCAAAAATAAAACACACAGCAAAACAATGTGTTGGAGAGGGAACAGGAGGAAGCAGAACGCTTATTTAGTCCTGTCCCTTCCTCACAATATCATATCATATATAACCTATAACAATTAAATCAAATTAAAAGAAAAGAAAGAGAAGAAAAGAAAAGAAAGGAAAAAGACAAAATAACAAAAAATAAATAAATACAACACAAACAACCAATAAGCAATATCAGTAATTATAATCATAATTGAACCGGTCTCCTACAATATCCAAAATTCAAGAGTCCAATCTCCCAGTCACCTCTACGATGATCCACGAACAGCCTTGAATGCCGGCAGTTATATTTGTATCTTATATAATCCATCCACAATGAACAAAATAATAATCAAGAAATACATATGTAAAGTAAATTACTTTCTTTAGAGGTCCCCATTTTTATACTTGTCAAGAATTGCTTTCTTGTATGTGTTTTTAAACTGTATAGAGTTAGTACTATGTTTGATTTCATCATCCAGACCATTCCACAAAGTTACCCCACAGACTGATATGCACATGGTTTTAAGAGCAGTGCGTACACATGGTTGTTTAAAATGTAATTTTCCTCTTAGACTATATTGTCCTTCTTTAGCTTGAAACATTTTTTGAATGTTTTCAGGCAGTGTATAATTTCTTGCTTTGAACATTATTATTGCTGTTCTAATTTTCACTAGGTCCACAAATTTCAAAGTCTGTAATTTAAGAAATAGAGGATTGGTGTGATCGAGATACCCAGCATGATTTATTATCCTTACTGCTCTTTTTTGCAATGTGCATATCCTTTGTAAGGTGCTCTTGTAAGTATTACCCCAGATTTCAACACAATATATATTGTTGGATGGATGGATGGATGACTAGATTGATGGATGGAACATCCGACCCGCTCCATCGGTGGAGGTTAAGTTGAGTTTTTTTTTCTGATTGTTGGTAAACGACTTCTTCACCTTCAGACATGAACCTTCATGACATTCAACCTCCGCTCAGATCTTTCATTCCTTCAGAAGTGAAGCGTCCAATAAGAAGGTTAAACAGGGTCAGTATTTCTCACTAAAGTCCCCGGAGCGGGAGCTGAGAACCAGCTGACGAGAACCAGACGCTCAGCTGGAGGGTCATGTGACCGGTTTCACTAAAGAGTGTTGCCGTTGACGACGGCCGTCTGGAGTCCTGATACCCAAACCAGATTCCTGGAGCGTCTGGAGGAGGTTCAGTGGAAATGTGAGGCGTTTCCAGGGGCGACGGGGTTGTTGTTTGTCCTCCCTAGCAACCGTAACCATGGAGAGGGAGGAGAGGGAAGTGGTCGGGCGAAGCGACGTCTCCGCCAGCGTTGGGAGTGTTGGTCGGCTTCCCCTCGCTGCTCGCTGGAGAGCACGTGCTGCAGTGTGTGTGTGTGTGTCTGTGTGTGTGTGTGTGTGTGTGTGTGTGTGTGTGTGTGTGTGTGTGTGTGTGTGTGTGTGTGTGTGTGTGTGTGTGGTCTGTGCACGTTGTTAGTGGTTGTGGGTGTTTGTGGGTCACGGAGGCATCTGCTCGCCGGAGTAAACAACTCTCCATTTTTAGCTGCCAGGAGGAAAAAAATACCTCCCCTGTGTGCGTGTGTGTGTGTATGTGTGTGTGTGTGTGTGTGTGTGTTATGCTAAAAACTGTTGGACTCGTGTTTAACAACTCTGATGCGATGACATCATCGGTCCCGGCCTGGATCCAGGTGGCCAATGACCACCTCAACAGGCTCCGCCTCCTTAGCCAAAGCCGCCCAGGGGCCGGATTCACAAAACATTCTTAAGAAAAAAATCTTCTTAAGTGTCATTTTTTTCTTAAAGGAGCATGAGGCAGGATGGAGGCAGGATTTATGAAAAGAATTCGTATACATTTTAAGTTTTCTAGTAATAATGTCAGATGAAGCGTTCCAAACCCAAAAGAATGAGCCCTCTAGTGTATCTCTCCGTTGCCTTGAACAGGCTGTGTGCTGCAAAATGTGCTGCAATTCGGGCCCAAATTTCCCGCGCTGGGCTGCGGATGTGACGTCACATGACGCTGCATGCACGTTCTCCCCGTTCTCCCGTGCCGGCTTCACTGTTGGCTGCAGTACCCCCGACGGCCGTCGTGGTGAAGGGTGGCGCTAGAGAGTCTCATTTCTTAAAAGCAGCCTCATGCTCCTTTAAGTTCAGTCTTAAGAAGAAAAAAGAGAAGAAGTCATATTCTCCAAAAAAGTTCTTAAGTATTTTCTCAACTTTCTTCTTAAAGGAGCATGAGGCAAGAATAAGAAATGAGACTCATTAGCGCCACGACGACCGTCGGGGTTCCTGCAGCCAACAGCGAAGCCGGCACGGGAGCACCGTTCAAATCAAGCTCTAAATATGACTTACAGTGTTATCTTACCTGGTCAGTAGGAAATGAGCCATGTCAGCATCTGTTTTCAGTCCCAATTCAAGTTGAAGCTGCCTCCATGACTCAAACGCGTATCCAATGTTTACTCGTGCGCCGCCGAGAAGGCGCATGCAGCGTCATGTGACGTCACATCTGCAGGACAGCGCGGGAAATTCGGGTCCGGAATTGCAGCACATTTTGCAGCACACAGCCTGTTCAAGGCAACGGAGAGATACACTAGAGGGCTCATTCTTTTTGGTTTGGAACGCTTCATCTGACATTATTACTAGAAAACTTAAAACGTATACGGATTTTTTTCATAAATCCTGCCTCATGTTCCTTTAAGTATTTTCTCAACCTTCTTCTTAAGTTTCTTCTTAAGAAAAAACTTAAGAATAAATGGTATTCTTGAAATAAAAGTTCTCAAATTTGTTCTCGACTTTTTTCTTAACTTTAAGACAACCTTGACCTGTCTTAAAATTTCTTCTGTGAAAAGGTAATAATAATAATAATAATAATAATAATAATAATAATAATAATAATAAGACTCTAATATCACTTTTTTCAACACATTTTAGACAAGTTTCGACTAGTAGGTCATAGTTTGAGGATATACTTTGTAATTAATTACACAAAGAGTCTGTTAACTGTTTGTTAGCATGTTAGTTAGCGTGGTAGTTAATTATTATTAATTTTCCTCAATGGTATTTTTTTCGCACATTAATCTCATCCACCATAACCTTGAAAAGTTCCTGCATCTCTTTTTCTCCTTCTCCATGTTTAGTGACTGACTGACAGTTAAGACCAAACTACCTGTATAAATCTTGTTTGTTGGCGCGTGCAATGCAATGACATATTTAAGTAGGAAAAATAAGAAATTCGTAAGAAATGACAGTTCTTAAGAGGGTTTTTAAGAAAATATTGAGGAATTGCACTTAAGAACTTTCTTATGAACTTCTTAATTTTAGATCTTAAGACATTTCTTAAGATCGTTCTTAAGAACATATTCACTGCGTTTCCATGCATCAATAACCCTTTTAAAACCCGAATATTGGCAATAACCCGAATTTGCATGGCCATGTAAACACCAATAACCCCTTTGAATAATCCGAATTTGCTCATATTCCGGTTTTTAAAAACCTGAATATGACCCCTGGGTTACTCCTTTTAAAACCTGAATATTCGGTCACGTAAACGCCAAACGGAATATCCCCATCAAACAGAACATGAATTTGTTTTCTGCGCATGCTCTGTTCACAAGGAATCCTGGTCTTTTGAGTCCAGGAAGTTCTTATAAACACGGAGAAACACAAGACCAGGAGGAGACTAATCACTTCATAAATGTAATGAAGGATATGAACATTTCTGCATTTGTAGACGGTAGAAAGTACCGGGATAGAAGATTTACAAGAAGGTGAGCGAAAAGTTGCGTGAAGCAGCATTTGTTTTGAATTTGGATACAGGAATAAGAAGCGGGAATTGCGTCATCACGTTCTCTGCGCGTCGCTGGTTTGATCGGGATATCCCGAATGATTAATTACCATGTATACAGGGATAACCCTGTTTGCTCACGCATGGAAACGGAATATTCAGAATGTTTCAGTAACCGGAATATTAGCAATAACCCGAATTTTGACTGCATGTAAACGTAGTCAGTGGTGAATCCGGCCCCAGGTGTCTACTCTGGTGCCCCCCACCCCGAGGCCTAACCGGAGGAACGGAGACCTCCCCCTCCTCAGCCGAACCTCCACAGGTCCACACCTGGTCGGGGGTTCACCTTTGAACTACAGCCAATGAGAGGTCAAGGAAACCCTTTTCCTGGAAGGACCTTTGGGTTTTACAGGAAACACAAACACAATCCTATTGCATGAAACCTCAAATGCCGACGCGGACGGAGCCAAACACTTCCAGCTAGCTGCCGGTGTTGGGTCGGTTCTTTTATTTCTTTCCGGTTCTGGGTCGGACATGAGAAACAAGTGGATCTGCTCAAACCTGCGAACCTCCAGAACCAGACCTGATCCATCAACACCAAGAATTGTAGCTCCAGTCGTGATGTGATGTGCTGCAGCCAGACCTCGTAGCAGGTCCACCCAGGTCCTGGTCCACGCAGGTCCTGGTCCAGACAGGTCCTGGTCCACGCAGGTCCTGGTCCACATGGGTCCTGGTCCAGACAGGTCCTGGTCCACCCAGGTCCTGGTCCACGCCCATCTCAAGTTCAAGTTCAAGTTCAAGTTAGTTTTATTTGTCAAAACCATGTGTACAGGTTTATACATAGGATTCGAAATTGCAATTCTCCCCAGGGCCACCGTGTATATACATTTGGACAAGACAGTGACAATATAGACATACACTGACAGGACACATAACAATATGTCATTGCAGAAAAACCATAAAAACAGATTGTCACGGCTCAGACAGGACAGAGAACCCAAAAGCACAACACCAGGCAGAATCAGAGTCCGTGAGGCTTTAATACTGGTGAAAGACAGGCAGGGATCGAACCGGGCAGACAGGCAGATCAGGCAAACAAGTCCAAAGGGGCAGGCAAAAATCCAAAACCGGGAGTCATGCAGGGTTACAGGCAGGCAGGCAGGCAGGCAGGCAGGAACAGGACAGAAATCAGGAACGCTGGAAAGCGGGGCAAAAGCACACGACAATCTGGCAAACAAGAAGGTGGAAATGGGCCGGTATATGAGGGGAACTGCTGATGAGGGAAACCAGGTGTGGAGCTGGGTGGGGAAGCACAGGTGAAGGGAATGAGTGGATTTCTGGCTGATTAGGGTGGCAGGATCTGGAAAGACAGGGGAGTGAGTTAAACAGTAAAAAAAACCTAGCCTACACTGTGAAACTGTGACACAGATATAAAAACACAGTACAAGTATAAAAGAACAGACTTCTAGGCGGCAGTGCTATTGGTTAAAAAGTTAAAATGCAGGGTTGAGGGAGGGCAGGGCAGAGAGAGAGTTCAGCATCCCGACAGCTTGGTGGAGAAAGCTGTCTTTCAGTCTGCTAGTCCTGGCCTTAAGGCAGGGGTAGGCAATTCCGGTCCTCGAGGGCCGGTGTCCTGCATGTTTTAGATGTTTCCCTGCTTTAACACACCTGATTCTAATTAATCATCGTCATCAGCTTGTCATCCAGGGCTGCACAATTCTGTTAATGACACAGGTACTTTTATCACGGTGTGCTGAAGCAGGGTAACATCTAAGACATGCAGGACACCGGCCCTCGAGGACCGGAATTGCCTACCCCTGCCTTAAGGCTTCTCAGTCTTTTTCCGGACGGCAGCAGACTGGAGAGGCCGTTGAATGGGTGGGTGGAGTCTCTATCAATGCAGAGGGCTTTTCGGGTGAGGCGGCTGCTGTAGATATCCTGGAGGGTCGGGAGAGAGACTCCCAGGATCCTCTCAGCTGATCATGTTAAAAGAATGGTTTTATACCCTACTAATAAATTATTTGTAGAGTCATGCATATTAAAATTCATACACTGTAAATTTTTTTGTTGTGAACTTACATTAAATAATTGGATAAATTTTGCATTACTTTCACAGTAAGGATTACAGCAATATACTGTGAAATATATCACAGAAATTTACTGTAATTTATATCTGTGAGATTACAATGCATTGTTGAAATAACACAACTGAATACTGTAACTTTACAGCTTCAATGACAAAGCAATTACTGTGATATTACAGTACATTACTGGATAATTACAACCTTTTGCTGTACATCATTACAACAAGGCCCTGTACTTTTACATTGTGTACTGTGAAAGTAATGTACAAGTTGACAATAATTTACTGTGAATTTACAATGTATACTGTGGAAGTCATGCTAAAATTGTTCAGTAATTTACTGTAAAAGTAATGCAGAAGCTTCCATTTACTGTGAATTTACAAACATTGTAAACAAACAACTCTGAGGTAAAGTCAATGTTAGCCCAATGGCATATTTAATAACATTGTACAGCACTACAGAACAATATGTACAATATGAATACAGCAGATGCCAAGAACTTTATTTTCTGCATTTTAAGATGGCTTTTATGACTAGAAAGTTGAATTTCTAGTCATAAAAGCCACCTTAAAATGCAGAAAATGCAGAGAAATTGTGCAAACTTGCAATTCAACTACCTGTCTCACAACTCAACTATTTAACTAGCTGTGTCACAAAAACAGTAATGGACAGGATGGGCATGAGGCCTTCATGGCAAGATAAGAGAGGAAGGGAGAGCGATGAAGGGATGTCGTAAAGGAGTCAGGCGCTCTTCTCAGTCTCAAACATTATAATGAGTCCACACGCACAGCATTGCGTAAAAATCTTGTAGTACAAAGTTGTCTTTAAAAAAATTACATAAAGAACGAGGCTACTCAAAACTGAGCCTGACAACTACTGCTGCAAAAAATACTATGATGCCCACTCAAAGTCAACAAGTTTCCTCCAAAGGGTGCTCACATGAGGGTTCATTGTTGTCCGCTTCTTGGTCTTTGAGCCTCTTTCAGGATTGATGCCCGGGAAGCACCTGTTAATAAGCAAAGATAGTTTCAGTTTTAAAACAGACTTACAATATGTATTGCAGGCAACATTTATCAAGGTGTTCACCTGTGCCTTTTCCCACATCAAACCCTGGTAGATTTATAATCCAAACTTGTTAGACCTTCCTGTCACCATAATTTGTTGTAGCCAAGTGGTTGATGAGAGGCCATATCAACGTGCGCCGCCACTGAAATGCGTCTTCACGCAATTGACCAGTTAGTAAATTAAACTAAACCCTGTTCAAAGTATGACAAATACATCCTTGTCAATTAAGGGTCTGAGAGGATTTTGTTCTGCTTTTAAAGAAAATTTCCTCTACTTCATTCAATACATTCACATTTTGCAATAGACGTTTCGAAATCACATAGCCTGCCCCAAAACAGAATAAACAGCTGTGATTGGACCAGCAGGTATTTGTCAGCATAACGTGTAGATACCCATACTGATCTGCAGAGCGAAACTGAATAAGAGTTTGCGAGATCAGGATAGTCTCACCAGGCTAGCCTCAGCTACCTCGTTTGTCAGCATTTTAGACCTCAAGACAATCATTAAGTTGGAAGCCTGTACTATAATGTGAATTAGAAGATTAAATGTGATCTTTATAAAATACCTTTGAATGAACTCCAGCGTTGATGATCCAGTGGCAGGATACTCAAGGTTGAAGACGTAATAGCTGCTGAAGAAAGCAGCTACTCCGTGCAAAAAGAAAGGGTGTGGGCCCATCACGACATGTCCCTCGATGGATATAAGCCATCCAGAGGGCTTCATCGTGTCACCTGAAATGAACAGATACAACATTATGTGTTATGAGCACTTTGCGATCTGCTTCAGATAAAAAGGGCTATACAAATGTAATTCTTATAATAATTATTATTTATTGTGATCGGGTAGATTTCTAGAATGAAAACAAAATAATTTGTTAGAAATGTCGATACTACATGAAATTAACATTACCTTGAATGATCAAGCAGGGGGTGCTGGGGAGCTCTGAAGTATTGACGTCCACAGAAGTGGCACATGGCTGTAACATAGTAACACACAATGGCATGGATTTAGGATAAAGGATAAATATTGTTCATTGGTCAGAGGTAGCATATCATACAAGGTAAATGTTGGTAATGTAATCACTCATTTTGCATTTTAAATATTTGAATAAAAAATCTTACATCAACTTCAAGCATCAAACTCTCTTTCGGTTCTTTGAAGTACAACATTAGGAGCAGCAGGATGCAGGCAGCCTTGTCAGAGTCTGGATCATAGCAGGCCAGGACATCATGGATCTTGGGGTTGTCCAGTGTTGCACAGTAATCCAGGATGGTCTGTCCTCGTCGACTAATTTTCTCCTGTAGCTTCTGAAGGACATCGACGTCCGTCAGGAGGCCAAAGTGTGAGAATAGGCATTTCTGAGAGAAGAGAAATGGCCACTCCTGTTTGATCTCAGACATTGCTGCAGCAGGTTCTTTGTTAAGGTATTTCCGCAGGA